>NC_081414.1:438425164-438637664 GCF_030272615.1 Cryptomeria japonica
ATGCAGAGTTTAGCAAATTATGGAATATGGAGCATCCCACAACATCATATGACAAGAGTGAATATGTTGATCAATATGAGCCCGAGGTTGAGCCCACTCAAACAACTACTACGGTCCCTAAAATATTAGGTGCAGTCCATGAGGCAATGAAAGAAAAATATAGCAAAGGGGAAAGCATTGTGGAAAAAATGGGATTTGAAGGTGGTGGTCTAGGTCCCAAAGGAGAGGGCATTTGGTATCCACTTCAGGTACAAATTCCATCAGGGTCAAAATCAAAAGGTCCTTATAAACCAATCATTGGACTTGATTTTTCAGATTCATCACCAATAGGTACTACTCATTACCCTCAGAATCCACCTACATTTGTTTCAAGTTCAAATCGACAACCACCACCACATCATGGTATTCCCATTGGCGGTGAATCAAGTGCCACTACCACTGGTGGGGAATCTGGGGATAGTATTCCTATTATTGTTTAGTCAAGTGCCGTTGTTATTGGTGATGTTGGCATGGGTACTTCTATTGATACTAGTTGTCTTGGTGTTGGACAAGGGCAACAACAAAATATATCTCACAAGAGGCCACTAGAGGTAGATACTTAATCTCATACTATTGAGAATCCTATATCAAGTGCCACTGACACTACAAATCAATTATTTGCAGCTTCAGATCACACACCTCAAAAGACTATGAAAACTACACATGAAAGTGTCAGTGGGAGTGGGACAACATCAGGAACTATTGTTGGTAATCCTGGTCAAGCATTAGTTAAAACCATAGAAATAAGTGGAACTGGAGCCTATGGTATTCCTATGTCACCTTTCAAACATTCAATTGCTTCAGCAAGCCCAAATTTTCAATTTCTTGATTACTATGAAAAATATGAACACACAACAAAAGAAAATAAAGAAGAAAAGAAATCATTTCATAGGGTTTCCGTGTCTGAAGTTGTAAACAAAAAGCCTACAAGGAATAGGGTATTTCCAACATATGACCCACAGAAAGATATGATGGAGTTAATGGTTGTTATGCCCCCGACCCCATCTAAAGATAAAACTCCACCACACAGTCAGATAGATCCCTCTCAATTTCAAGTTAGCACCCTCCAAATGGATTTTTCCAAAGTACATAATGTGGACAAAATTAGTGTGTCAAAAAGGACTAACGAAGTGGTCTACACTTCAATGCTAAAGGTGGAGAGAGAAAAAAATAAACTGGAGAAACAAATAGAAAAGTTACAAGCAGTCCTAGAAAACAAAAATCAAGGAGGAAAGTAGCAGATAGCAAGTGCAATGATTTACAGAAAAGGATAAAAAATTCGGGCTCTGCAGTAGAAATTGCAAAGCAGGTTAAGAAGGATGCAAAATTGAAGGACCTGACAGAAAAATTGGTTAAAAGCAATAAAAAAATTGTTGAGGAAAAAGCCAGTTTTCAAAAATTATACAAAAGTTATGAGTCTGCTGCCGCCAAAATGAGAAAATTACAGGACCTATTGGATCATGGGAAGGAAAAAGAAAAACATTTGCAAGATGAAGTAGAGGAAGAAAGAAAAAAATGCACACAAATGAAAGAAGACTTGCACAATGCAAATGATAAAATAAAAACTTTGGAGGATAGATTGAAAGATAATATGAAAAATACAACGAAGTATATACAAGAAAACATTTGGCAGAAAATAATGCAGAGGAGTGAGAAGTTGTGTGAATGGTTTCAATTGACTGAAAGTATGAGTCTAATTTTTATAGAAATCAAAGGGCACTATGAGAAGAACATACATGTTTATTCAAAAGAGGAAATGGCAAAAAAGATTTTGAAAGTAGTCTACAGTTCCAATGACAGCTACTTGACATCCAAGGGAATTAAGAACCACATTGATGCCACAATTAAGACATCATCTATCATTCAAAAATGCCAGAAGCTAAGGGAAACATCAGAAGTTATGAAATGTTGTGGAAAAAATATAGCAAAGCTGCAAGAAAAGAAAAATAATTTGATTAAACTTGGTTTGCCTAAGCCTGTTGACACATAAAATAAATTCATTGGAGAAGAAGCTTACAAAAAAAGCATGGAGATAAAAATGAAGTCTGATTTAGACTTGCTTCCAAAGGACACAACTCCCAAAAGCTTTCTGGAATTCATCCAACCATTTACAACTCTAAATTCGGTATTGGATGAAACAGTGATGTCAAGTAAATCTTCTAAATATGGAATGTTGACAAAGTTGGAGTTGACTTTCCATAGTTTATAGAATATTGACCTTCCATCAGACGAAGAGTGGAGCACCCTACAAAAACTGGCACATAATTCTTAAGAATCATAGTATGTATTGCACAATTTTCTTCTTTTATTCTTAATTTCAAGGTTTTATGTTTTTTCTATTTGCTATTTTGCTAATCTAGCCTATGAATCTATGATGCACACGCTATTGCTATTTTGCTAATCCAGCCTATGAATCTATTTTATGAATAGGAAAAAAATAGCAATCGCTATTGCTATTTTGCTAATCCAGCCTATGAATCTATGATGCACACATTGCACAGTGCAAAACTTCAGCCAGTAAATTTGTATTCTCAAATTCTCCCTTGCTTTAACATTTATGCATTTCTCTATTTTTGATTAGTAGGTTTTAGGCACTGCTATTATCTATGTTTAATTTGTCATGGCATGAATTAATATTTAATTTTGAACTCTATTTTTTGAACAGGAGACATCAAACATGTAGCAGATGTTAAATTGCTAATACAACCTATGATGGCCATATAAATATGTGTTGAGTTTGTAATTTTGATGTTCAATGTTCACATGTTGCAAACTTGCAATTCGACCTGAAGCTGTTGTTGCTCCCTTGTTTCTATAAAAGGGAATTCAGGGTCATTTGTAATTTTGCAAAGGGTTCTGAAACTTTGTATTCACTTTTGTATGGACATTGGAGAATCACACGGGAGTTGTTGTTGCTCTCTTGTTTCTATAAAAGGGAATTCAGGGTCATTTGCAAAGGGTTCTGAAACTTTGTATTCACTTTTGCAATTGGCATGGAGAATCACACAGATTGGTGTATTACTATTGAATGAATTGTATCATATGGCTATATTTTGAAAGAATTAATGAAAATCTAAGTTCTCGACATGTGTATTACTATTGAATGAATTGTATCATATGGTTCTGAAATGTATCACACAAATTTGAGACTCAAACATGTATAAATAAACAATAAACATCTATGTATCAATAAACACATTATGGTTTTTTTTTATTATGCTATTTTAAATCTGGAAATAGAAAGTTGAAAAATACAATTACAAATCAGTATTAAATTCTAATTGCAAAAAGTAATATGTTTTTGTAATATGAATGATGAGATACAGTAATAAGATTAATAAATACCAATCTCTTCCAGTTGCCATTCATCCTCATCAAATTTAGTGCTTTCTTAATTCTCGTCTATGGTTTCTTCACTTTGAGTTTGAGTCTGCATATCTTCGCCGAACTGCATCTCAATGCTACCAGTAGGTCTAGTAGTCCCACTGGCACTTTGGTTTGAAGTGTTGCCCAAACCTCTTCTTTCACATTTGGACCTCCATATTTGCAGTGCCCTATCATAAGGAAAAGTGTGGACATCATACCTAGATGTATAGAGCCTCAAGTAATTTTCCAAATTTTTTTCTAGTTTGTTTCTTATCTTTGATTTTAGGAACCCCAAAGCACTGAAAACTCTCTCATCTTCCACCGAACCCAATATCATGGTAAGACATAAATCAGCAAGCTTCACATATTCTGGTATTGAATCACGCAAGGATGCGTTCTCAGCTATATATTTCCAAAGCCTTGTTACTGATCCCTCTTCGTGAGGGTTGTCCATTTTGGCATATTATTCTTTCAAAGTGTATGCAAAATGAGATGATTACTCTTGAAGATGAGTTTCATCTAATATTCCATTTATAGTTACTCCATTCAATTCTCTGGATATGCAAAATTGTTTTATCAAAGTTAGTAGCTTACTTCAAAAATCAGATGCACTGTTGAGGCTCCAATAATGAGGAAACACAATAGACATGGCTTCGAGTAGGTTGTCAGGAGGGAATCTGATTCTAATTTTTGAGGAAAGATCATATGCATTTTTCTTCACAGAAGTAGTTACAGTCTCAACAATCTTGTCGAAATCTTCTTTTTTAACTCTTGCAGTTTCTTCCTGGGGCGCTTTCCTGGTTCCTCAGGGTCAATCGTGGCATAGAAGTGCATTGGTATCTCAACTCCCCATACATTGGCACATAGCTCCCCGTCTACACCGATTTGTAAAAAGTTATCAGGATTGTTCAAATCTGTGAGTGTCCGCCACTTAACAAATTTTTCATCAGATAGTGTTAGTTGATTTTAATAGAGATTGTCAAGGGTCATGCCTATCATCTTACACAGCGTAGCATATTCTACAATATACAAAGCTCTTTTTTGGGCAACCTTCATAATATTCCTCATTTCCTCTAACATGAGCAGAAGAGCTGCTAAAGTTAAGAGTGTCTCTAAATTACTTAACCTACCAAGAAGTTCGAGAAATTTTGGTTGATTCGTCGCGAGTTGTGTGAAATAGTCCAATCAAGGATGGATATTCTGAAAATACTCGATGTGCTGGACCATCCAAAGAGATCCATCTGGTATCATTATCCTTGAGAAGCTTGTTCCCATCAGTTAATCCATTAGCAAAGTGTTGAAATTCCATAAATCGCTTGGGACTTTGATAGAAGTGTGAGTAGAGCTCTCTGATTAAAATTTCAATTTTTTAACCAAAGCAAACTTGCTCACAATTCCAAAAGCTAGATTCATTCTGTGAGCCATGTAGTGAATTGCAGTAATGTACGGTGCAAATGAAGTTTCAATCTTTGTACAAAGATCGTTCCTGTGACCTTGCATTACTGAAGCTCCATCTACTCCAACACAAACCAATTTTTTGGCTACCATCATGTCATCCATATCTCCATATTCAATTAAACTTCTCTTTACTAGTTGAAATAAATTTTCCGCTATCGCACTCTCCTTCATTTTAGCAACAGATAGTAGATGAGGTTGGTAGGTATGATTCTCTACAGTATAAACATGCATGCATACCCATGAAATATTGTCTGCTACCGTAACTTTGTCTAAAGAAAATGCAATGAAGTTTGACTCTCTTATTTTTTCCTGTACATCTTTTTCAACCTCAGCAAGACAACCTGCCCATTAGGATAGTTAGGAACTTTCAAAAAGTGTAATAAACCACTAATTGATGGGAAATCTGTCATAGCACGCCCTCTGCTCAAAATATGAAAAACAACGCTTAACTAAACAACTTTTCCCAGATGTTCTATTTGCATTGCTTTTCCAAAAACAGCTTCAATAGAACCTTTAACTTCAATAGGCTTCGTCTGTAATTTCTCATGAAAATAATACTCTTCGGCATTCCTCACATGCTTACAATCCTCCTTTGTTTTCCATCTTATCACTGATTTTTCAACCCCATCTATCATTTGTTTTTCATAAACTTTACCCATATGCTTTTCTATGGTGTCAAATTTTAGCTACAACCTAATTTCCTTGTTATGTTTCCAAGTGCAAATCTCACACATGCACTCTATTGGAGGCTCGCCTTCAATTGGATTCTTCACTGGTTCAATGAATGGATACTATGATGCCCAATTAATTTGAAAATTCCTCACTGACATATCCCACTCCCGATCCTTTTTTGATTGTGGTTCACCCTTTTTTGATATGGCTTTTCTTTTCCCCTTCCGTGCATTATCATCAATGGCATTATCACCCAAGTTGATTATATCATTCTGGCTAACTTGGGTATCTACCAGATAATCTTCTTCAAGATCATCTTGATCCAAGATATCAGGTTCACTGCCATCTTCAACATGCGGTGTAGGTGGCAAATTTTGTACTTGTACTTGTGATGATGTACCTTCCTGATTTTCACCACAATCTTTTCCAATACCAAAGTACGAAGACAACGTTCTGCTTTTTGTTGGCCTCTCCTAGCCTTCCCCACATTCAGGTTTCGTACCCCTCTTCCTGTTCAACATCTCCAATGAAATAAAGGCTACCAAAAAATATCAATTTGTTGAAGAAGCAATAATAGACTATAATGTATAATATACCACTTCAAAAATATGATCTCTCACCTTTAGGCTTTAGGTCACTAGCAGTCGCCAATGCAGTCAACAACAATGATTTTCCTTGGTCTGAAACTTCGCTATTGATCAAAATTCAGAGCCTAGAACCCACCAGATTATGTTGAGATAGATCTGATCTTTCCATGTATTTAAATTTTATACCAATCCTTATATGGCAAATTCCACGGGAATTTTATATGGTATAAAAATATTTGGCGAATCCCGCGTAACTATAACATGACTTATGTAATTTTCGAGGAGATTATAGGTCATCCAAATACGACTTATGTAATTTTTGAGGTGATTATAGGTCATCCAAATAATAGGCGAATACAATGTAGTTGGCGAAAGTTGGGGTGAATGGAGACACATGTCAACAAGATGTCGGGCAAATTGGGTCCCCCTAGCTAACAAATCTTCACATGTCTATAGGCAAATTAAGGTCATCTATTAAGGCAACCTCGGAGAGTGTAGGCAAAACAATTAATTTTACCGTATGTCCACCATATATTGTACTGGCGAAATCGTCGCATAGAAACATTTAATTGCATAAAACATATGGCGATCAGGCCGTGACTTTGACGAAAATTGATAATGTTCTGGCAACATGGCCCCCCCAGTCGATACAAAATATTTTTCATTTCCGACATGGCTGACATGAAAAATTTGTCATTGGCGAATATTCGCCACTAAAGCAATCTTTGTGCACCACAACGACATTGGTGGTGTTGTGACACCACCATGTGGTGGAAGGTGCTAAGCACCACCATCTCATGGTGTTGCCATGACAACACCATGTCATGGGGGTGCATGCACCCACCACGATATGGTGGATGCTACGACATCCCCCATATCATGGGTGGTTCCATAGAACCCAACCCACAATGTGGGTAATAAAAAAAACATAATATAATTTTATTACTACATCAAATTAAAAAGGGGCGACAAAATATAATTTTGCAACCCTACGACATGGATAAGGCAGAATACAGATAACTTGCAATGCGGGAATAACTACGAACAACAAACAAACATATTTCTCAACACATAAATCAAATGTCAACCATAATTATTCAACAATATAAGTAATCTGATAAAAATTCTTAACAAAATACACTTCATTTCTCTTCCATTCTACAACAATTGTACTTAAAATCACAGAGACAATAGAATCAATAGGAAAAATCCTCACTACCCTTTCCTTCAAACAATACCAGACACAAGAATACACAATAGCATTTAAATTTGAAAAGAATACAAGGGAAAACTTGAGGCCAACCTCTCTCTTGTGTTATGGAAGAGACCTCTGATGAGAGTTTTCCCGTTGCTTCTAGCTACAACACAAACCACTTCCAGAACCAAAATCCAAACCACTATTCGCAAAGCCAAAATCCCCCCAAATTGTACAATGCCAATAGAAGAATGAGTGTAGAATAAAAAAAGAAGAAGAACCCCCAAATAAAATTCACGACAATCATATAAAAGCCAAAGAGAAAATGAAAAACCCTAGCCTTCAAATCAGCCAATAGAAATATTTAATTTTCAAATATTTCTCCCTCTATAACTTATGCAATATAATAAACACACACACACACACACACACACACACACACATATGCATTTTCATTATCAAAATAATCAACACATTATAATATAATGAGTAGGGTAATTATTTATTACTTACCCTTATTATTTCTAATTTCTCAAAATATCACTATTTAATAAAATCGTCTAAATAATCAAACCATAATAATTAAATAAAATTGAATTTTAACATTGAATAAATAAAGTAGTTAAAATAAAAAATAAATAATTAAATAGATACAATAAATCAAATCAACTGAAACCATTAAATATTAAATAAAATCTCAATTGAACATTAATTTAACTTCAATGACGAAAATAATTAAATAAATAAAAATCGTTAAATCGAAATAAATTAAAATAATATTGCCACTAATAAAAATCATAATTTATTATTAAATAATCATCGAATTACAATAAATCATTTATCACCAATATTTAAATAAATTAAATAATCAATCCATCACTAAATAAAAATCACAATTAAATAGCTTAAATAATTAATCTATTACTATAGTCAATAAATTGCAATTTAAATAAATTAAATAAGCTAAATAATCAAACTCACCATGCCACATACTCACAAATCATGACGACCGACTCGACATGGCAAAATTTGCCAAGACTGACGATAAGGACTCATGACAACCTGGACCTAGAGTGTGGGTAGGGAACCAACGACATCTCTGAACCACATATTTGCCATCGGGAAAATACATGCTTGCACCTGTAAAGCTAGAGGAGCTTGCAGCCGGTTGCCTGGGAGGAATGAATGTCTTAGTACCTGCAACTACAATGAAGATACATGTCCATATACATATATACATAAATACATACAAGACATGCAAGTGGAGGGATATCGCAATGACACATCCCGCTCACAATGAGTGATGTGGCATTGATCCCCCACGAAGATAGTCAAATAGTATCCATACAATGAGAATATAGATCATGAAACATCACATCATAAGTAAATCAAACTAGGGTTACTATATCCATTCTAATATGAGGCGTGATCTATAAAATCTATCAAAGCACATGATAACCAAAATACCATTACTAACCATCTAGAAATTATAACTAGTCATGAGCACAGTCAATAACATCAATAGTATAAGGTCATGTAATGTCTATCATCAAAATTATCAACTAGGAATGTAAGTAGTCATAATGAATGTCCATGCATCGTATAAATCAGATCATATCCATCGCACAAAATAAAGGTCTGATCAAGTCAATCCAAAATGAAACAAGAGTCTACTCAAGAGTGGTCATTGCATCCTCCCCCCCTTGCCTAGGCTTACTCTTGGAAGCCTAAGAACAAGTAGGGGTACAACTCTCTCATCCATGGTACATCCTCCCAAGTAGCTGATGTGTCATCATTAGGGTCCCACTAGACCCTTACCTGCTCTATTCCCTGACCTCTGAGGGACATCTCTCTAAGCTAAATAATGTGCATGGGCTCCAAAGAAAGATGCATGTTCACAACCTGCAAGGCATTCCAATCGAGAACATGTGGTATGTCAGGATGGTATAGTCTCAAAACAAATACATGAAATACATCATGGATGCATGACAAGCTAGGTGACAATGCAAGGCGATAAGCTACAGATCCAATCTTCTCCAAGATCTCAATTGGTCCTACAAACCAAGGTGCCAACTTAGGGCCTTTTCCATAATAGATCAGACTCTTTCATGGGCGAACTCACAAAAATACCCTATCACCAACTGAGAACTATCTATCTACTATGTGAGCATCTGCATATTTCTTCTTTTTGTCCTATGCAACTATCAAATGCTCTCTGATATGGGTAACCTGCTCCTCCATATCCTGTAGCATCTCTGAACCAATGTGTACCATGTCCTCTAACATGTCCCAGCTCAAGGGAGTACGACATGATCTCCCATATAAAGCCTGGTAGGGGGACATACTAATGGAGCTATGATATCCATTATTATAAGCAAACTCCACTAAGTATAGGTAATCCTCCCATCTAGATTGTTGACCCATAACATACATCCTCAACATATCCTCCAAAACTTGGTTCACTCGCTCGGTCTAACCATCTGTCTCTAGTTGATATGTTGTACTATAGTTTACCTGGGTCCCTAAATCATGTTGAAGTTTTGTCCCAAATGCAGAAGTAAACACAAGATCTCTGTCTGATATAATCTTACGTGGAATACCATGCAACCTGATGATGTCTTTGACAAAGATTTGTGCCACTGTGGCTATTATATATGAGGATCTAATTGGTGAAAAGTGTGCAACCTTGGTCAACAGGTCAATGGTGACCATAATGGCATCATGTCGATGAGAAGATATAGGCAATCCAACTACAAAATCCATGGAAATGATGTCACATTCCCACTCTAGGACTGAATGTGACTGCAAAAATCATGTTGGATGTCGGTGCTCTGCCTTAACTCATTGACACTCAAGACAAGATGAAACAAAATATTCTATGTCTCTCCTCATTCCTGCCCAAAAGTAAAGTTGTCTCAAATCTGCGTGCATCTTCTTGACACCAGGATGTGTCGAGTAAGGTGCATGATGGGCCTCCATCATGATCAATTTTTGAAGTCCATCAGATGGCGGAACATAAATGAATCCCATGTGTCTAAGAATGCCATCAATATCCACTGAATAACCTATAAATCTTCCCTCCAAGGCTCTACCTAATGCTATCTCTGAGCTAACCACATGGTACCATGTATCTGATGGTAGTGCACTAAGAATGCGACTCCTCAAATCCACCTCCAGGGTCACTACTAATATCTCATGTCTCATGCGGCTCAGTGCATCTGCTACCACATTCTCCTTACCCTAGATGAACTTCACCTCAAAGTCATACTCACACAAGAAGTCCATCCAGCACCTTTGCCTAGCATTCAGATTCGGCTACGTAAATATATACTGTAAACTATGGTGATCCATGTGCAGCTCGAATTGATGCCCTAAAATAAAATGCCTCCAACGAACCAATGCATGTATTACTACCGCTAACTCAAGATCATGAGTGGGGTAGTTCAGCTCATGATCCTTGAGTTTTCATGACTCATAGGCTAACACCTTACCATTATACATCAATACTGCTCCTAGACCCTCCAACAAAGCATCCGTACAAACCACAAAGTCACCCAATGGATCTGGAACTACAAGAATTGGTGCACTAGTCAACTTATCCTTAAGTGTCTTGAAGGCTGTCTCACATCGATTTGACCAAATAAATTTCTCCCCTTTCCTTTGAAGAGGAGTAATGGGGTGAGCAATCCAAGAGAAATCCTGCACATATATGCGGTAATAACCAGCTAAACCCATGAAATTGCACACCTCTCCCACATTAGTGGGTGCCAACAAATCTACTATCTCCTCAATATTCAAGGGATCAATTGTGATACCCTCTCCAAAAATAACATGGCCCAAGTATCTGACCTCTGACCGAAAAAACTCACACTTTGCCAAATTGGCATATAGTTGATTCTCCCTAAGACATTGCAAGACCTATCTAACATGATCCTCATGCTCCTCCACCAACCTAGAATAAATCAAAATGTCATCCAAGAAAACTAGTACAAATCTATCCAAGTATGTCCTAAACACACCATTCACCAAGCTCATGAAGACTAATGGTGCATTCATGAGACCAAATGGCACAATTGTGAACTCATAGTGCCCATACCTAGTGTGAAAAGTTGTACGGTGTATGTCTACCTCATGGATCCTCAATTGATGATGTCTAGACATAAGGTCAATTTTGGAAAAGACCTTTGCATCCTTAATTTGGTCAAATAAGCCATCTATCTAAGGCAAGGGATACATGTTCTTCACTGTCACCTTATTCAGCTTCCTATAGTCAATGCATAATCAGAGGGAACCATCCTTCTTCTTCACAAATAACACTAGTGCACCCCATGGGGATACACTAGGATGGATAAAACCTGTCTCTAACAACTCCTCAAGCTTCACTCTCACCTCACTCAACTCCTAAGTGGTCATCCTATATGGAGCCATAGAGATAAGCTCAACTCCTAGCACAAGATCAATCTTGAAATCCATGTCTCCCTATGGGGGCATACCTGGAACCTCACTAGGGAACATATCTGCAAAATCTTGAAGGATAGGATGTTTCTAAAATAGCTCCTCTATGCTAGCCTCCTCATCCATATCCCTCATCCTAACTACAAATGGCTGACAACCCTTATGTGCACATCTCTTCATCTGCATGGTAGAAATCATGTGAAGAGAGATAGGCCTTTGAATGCCTACAATCTCCACACTCTCCCCACTATCATCTACTCATTGCAACCTCTTACTCCTACAATATATCTATGCTTTGTGTAACCCAAGCGAATCCATTCCAAGAACCACATCATAGGAACCCAAGGGCATAATACATAGATCCACTGAGGTATGAAAATCTCCCAATACAAGAGGGCACCTAAGCACAAGGGAATCCACTATGGATCTGGCTCTCGTGGCTAGCTCTACCTACCAACTATCATCCTTCTTTGTCATAGAAAGCCCACATCTCTCTACTAAATAAGGAGAAATAAATAAGTCTGATGCTCCTGAATCAACTAACACAGAACAAGGGATACCTCCTATCACACCTGATGTCTCCACTATAGTGGCCTAGTGCTCATCTTGACGATTATCTATCACCGCAAATACTCAGTGGGACCTTCCTGAATCTCTGATGGTGGGATTCGTTGGGGCTTCCCTTTGTTGTCCTGATGTCTATGATACACACTGAGGACAATGAACTGCATGTGTCCCTGCTGCCCACATGCAAAACATCCTCTCCTATCTTGTACCCTGCTGCTAGATGTAGCACTCAGCTATTGAACATTGCCTCTACTAGAGGTTGGTTGTGAACTATGAGTTGGCTAAGCAAGAGCAGGTCTCCTATTACATTGTTGATGACTGCAACTCCTATCAACTAGAAATCTAGCACCTCTCACAGAATTATGACCCTGTGACTATCTCCTCTTAAACACTGGCTACTGTGGAAAGAGGTGGGGTGGCTTCTAGCCACACCTACTGACTATTGTTGAGAACCTCTAACAGCTATACATGTAACTGGTGAACTAGCTACCTATCCTCTTGAGAACCTCCTGTACTCGAAGAGTGATTCTCCTTAGTAATCCTTGCCTTCTCTATGGTGGCTTCTAAGGTCTTAGGTTTGCACATGCAAACCTGTCTACCAATGTAATCGCTAAGTCCCCACACAAAGTGTTGAATGAGCATCACCTCGTCCTCTACTATCCCTGCATAATGTCTAAGCTCAAAGAACCTCTACTCATACTCTTCTATTCTCATCGTGTTCTGTCTAAGGGTATGGAACTCATCAATCTTACGTTGCCTTTGGTGATCTGAGAGGAATCGAGCTCTGAATCGCTCTAAGAACAACTCCCAAGTAATTGTAGTAATCTCTAATTGTAGCTTCCTCTCCTCTATACAACACCATGTGGAAGGAAAGTCGCGTAGGTGCATAATAGCACACCCATCCTTGGTGTTACTTCTATACGAGTGCATAGGAAAACATTGACTCAAGTCTAGCAACTAGGTCTTTGCTTCCATACCGGTACCTTAACCATCAAAGGTGGGAGGATGAGCTCTAAATAAGTCCCTCATATGACTGGCTGCTATCTCCTCCTGATAATCAACAACTCTCCTCCTAGGAGCCTCTTGGGAGAACGTGAGCACTCTCTCTCCTGATGCTCATATTGGTGTGAATCCTCTTGTCTATCCTCACCCTGTCTAACGTCCTCCTACCTTGGCCCTAAATGGCCAAGAAGCTCCTACAGTGCCGCTACTAACTGAGATATTGCCTCACCACCAGGGTGCTCCTAGTGCAGCTCACTATGATGTGACTCCTCTAAAACCTTGCGGCGAGGATTCCTATGAGTCCCCATGCGACTGCAAGGACCACGTCCACGTCCCGGACCACATCCTCTGCACCTAGTAGGAATCCTAACTGGACAAGATGCAAGGGAATACTATAAGTCACTGAACTATAAATTACAAAAAATATAACAATAGGGATAAAGCCATTGGGCTATCCCATGTTAAACATCTAACTATCATGATGGGCTCGTGCATAACCAGAGTACCTAGTGTAGAACCCAAAAATTGTAAGTTATGCTCTGATACCAAACTGTGTAGTGACTGCCAACAAACCTCAAGGAACTTACACTAACAACCTAGAAATGGAGTAATTTTTTTTGTGTTTACTAATAAGTTTCCATTTAACCTTATCTAGGCAGTGTGAGTATGAATTGATACACTTAATTCATCTTCATTTGAATCTTAACATTGAATGTCTAATTATGTTCTTGACATAAGTGGAAACATGTTTACATAGTCTCATATAGCTCCCTAGGGAATATTGATACCACCACATACTTCAAACTAACTTTATGATTCTTAACCCATACATTAGATTCACAATCAACATGGCAATGTATATATGCACTTAATGATCTAGCTAACATAATGTCTCCAAACAAAACTATATTATATAGGCTGCCCTATAATCCCTAATACATTCTACTATTCATAATTCTTAGCAACTACCTAACTAAATGAGGAAGTAACCCTTTCTATACACTATCTCCATCTAGAAGTCCAAACCATCAATCCTACAAGTCTACGTGCTTAGCCTATTTAATTCCTTGGCACTTCATACTCTTAAAAGTGCATGACATTAAATGAGAAACTTCTATCATAGGCACCATACTTATAATTATATATCTAAGCCTACATGATTATAATGAATCCAACTAGATGATCTATCACATGATGAAATACATAACCATCAACCGTCAATCTACAACTTACATGCTACAAGATACTTGCTCCTTAACATGCTAATGAAGAGCTTCTACTACCATAACTCTAATGTTCTTACTACTGCCCTCAAGCCAAAATGCAACACTTAAATGACATACAACCTCGTACTACTATGATGACAACTACACTATTGCAGCCCATAAAATTAATGCATTACCTACAAGCCATTCTAACTATTTCTATCATAAAGTGCATGCAAACTACTCATTTATACTGCATTATAAATATTGACATTGTCTACACAATTATTGTTTTATTTCTGCCATCATACTAATATATACATAATCCACTTATGCTCTTTAATGATTATTGTATCAACCATGCATCAATTATTTGTTGCAGCCATGATATTAATGAGTTCTTAATCAATTGTGTTGTATATATTTTCAGAATTCTAAGTTTTATCATAGATTACAACCATATGTCTGATTTAGTTTCCATGATGCTAGCTAATGCTACTATTCTGTATGCCATGTTTCATTGGTCTAATATTAATGGTTTTAACAAGGTCTTGATAATGGTCACTATATAAGTTTTAGAGTCTCATGAACATGTTCTAATAAGTAACTATATTTCATCCTCTTGCACATGAAAATTCATCATTTCCACACAAGGTTCCTAACATAGTTTTGAACATAGCATGAAGTAAGTAAACAATTACATCTTTCTGCCTTACAACATAGATCTATATATATGTACAAATGTCCAATGCATGTCAAGATAATATCACATAAATATTTAACTTGCTGCCCAAATCTATTTCCATAATGAATACATATAATACAACATGTTGAATACATTACATCATATGGCAATTTACAACACAAGTGTTGGGTCTTTACACATGCTTTATTATGTTGTACTAATAATAAAACATCCAAAATTATGTACTCTTCCACATGATTACAATGCTGTCCAAAAGGTGGCATGACAATTTCCAAACTAATGATAAATATGAACCATTACATAATGGACCAAATGATGAACTCTAATAAATTCCTAAGCCTAATGTGTATCATGGATATAATACATGCTACTATTACATAATCATATGTACATGAGGTTTACTCATCCTTTCAAATGGTTTCTACACTATTATAAATCATTACAACTCAAATGACATAAATTTTTAGTACATAAATCTACTCCAAAGAATCCATAGCCATCATGAAGAATATCCAAGTCCATGCACAAGAAGAACAACAATAAGAAGGGAAAAACCCCAATGGCAAAAAACTCCGACCACCTGACCAATGTGGAACCTACAAGGAACCACCCCCCAAGCTAGGAGATGTTGCTAGGTCCAAACACACACACTAAGCCTAGGTTGATGCTTCTACCAAAGGGACTGGCACCAAGAAAGACCTCCATACACATGGACCAAACACCAATGCAAACAACAACCAAGATAACTCCCAAAGGCCGACAAAACATCAAGACATAGATGTGAGAGTAAAACACAAAGTAATCATATTCACAAGGGAGTGTCATCATATGTCATACTACAACAAGGCTCTAGCCTAGGGACATGTAAAGCCATCTAAACCTATGAGAGACTAAGGGAGATTGGCTTACCATCTCCACGATCTTCTCATGCTCAGCCTAAAACATCCTCCCTAGGACTGATACATGACACACTATCATTTATTATCTTTTTAATTAACTATCTATGCATTCCCATTCATTGATTAATTATCACTTAATTAAACAAGGTAAACTCCCTTACACCCATGAGGTATGGACTTCATGCATCCTTACAAGGAACCTTGTGACAGTCCATCTCTCGTGACCACCAGGTGTCGTAAAAGAGCCCACTCCCTTTACATGGACCCATAAGCAACAATACAAGAGGCTCTAAAACAAAAATTCAACTGAGCCAAACCATTAATAGACACATGTTCAAATGACAAAACAACAACATATAAGAAAGAGACAAGCCTCTTGACTAAAGGAAGCACAACTCGAATTGTAACATTGTTTCAATAAAATAAAAGCCAACCCATCAAGGTCTTCACTCTTGCTGTTATAAAATTCAGCAACTTAAGCAAATCATCCTCATTGCAAAATCATCACGAGGGGAAAAGAGAACTCACAACAACCATGACATCAAATTGAATTAAACCTCATTTAAAATACAATACAACCAAGCAGTCTCAGAAAACCAAATGCATCAAGACACATTACACTTGAAAAATTGAAGAGCAATGAACAAGTTGGAGCAGCAGACATAATACACTTAGCCCGCACTACAACTCATGACCTCTCCCCAAAACACAAATGAATTCCACTATAAGACATATAGACTCTTTAGCTTAATGATATTTTAACACATACAACAAAAATAACCAGTTTGAACAATCTAATAACTATCATTGTTTACATAGATTTATATGTATATACCATGACATACTCAGGCAATTCAAAAAGGAGGAATAATTCAAATTACAACAATAATCTGAGAAAAATTCACTTTTTTCTAAATACCATATCGCTGCCCTATCATTGATTTGGGCAGTTGTAGCACAAAGAAATGGATAATAGACAAATTTCGTATGCATACAACAAACTAAACCAAATTTCACACTTAAATCATGTAGACTGGGTGGATGAAATCACACCCCATATGCTACACGCTAGACGTATTTTATTCCAGCGGGGGAAAAGAAAAATTGCAGGCTTAAAATAGTATGCACGGTGGTTTTATGCAGCAACATCCACCACAATGTTGGTGGTGCTGTGCAACAACATCCACCATGATGTTGGTGGTGTTGTGTAGCAACATCCATTACAATGTTGGTGGTGTTGTGCACACACCATATCATGGGTGGCGTTGTTGCACCACCATGACATTGGTGGTGTCACGACACCACCATGTGATGAAGGTGCTAAGCACCTCCACCCCATGGTGTTTCCATGACAACACAATGGAGTGCAGGCACCCACCATGATATGGTGGATGCTACGAAATCCCCCATATCGTGGGTGGTTCCATAGCACCCAACCCACAATGTGGATAATCAAAAAAACAATATAATTTAATTACTACAACAAATTAAAAAGGTGCGACATAATACAATTTTGCAACCCTACAACATGGATAAGGAAGAATACAGATAACCCGCAATGCGGGAATAATTATGAAGAACAAACAAACATACTGTTCAACACATAAATCAAATATCAACCATGATTATTCAACAATCCAAGTAATCTGATAAAAATTATTAACAGAATACACTTCATTTCTCTTCCATTCTACAACAATTGTATTTAAAATCACAAAGATAATAGAATCAATAGGAAAAATCCCTACTACCCTTTCCTTCAGACAATGCCATGTTGTTCACCAAAATTGGTTAACCCAAGTACACCTTCAATTGATCTATGAAATAGCCAATTTCAATCTATGAAAACTTTAGGGCTTGGACAACATAACAAGGATATGAATCCTCCTACTCTTCAGGCTCTGCAAAACCTAGGCGGGTATACCTTTGATGCTTAAAATTAAACCCATTACACACAAGACAACATCAATAAAAGCATAAAGATCTCATAAAAGGCTCAAAAAAATGAGGGTATTGTAGATAGGCTAAATCTGCATTGACAACTCAAACAGGTTTGAAGTTGAGATAGGTGGAACATTTCCACAAAATAGAAAATAAAGGTATTCTCATTGGAATTTATAAATGATGTTCTGACAATCCTTCAAGGTTACAAAAGACCAATGCCTTATCTAGGCCACACAGTCATGCATAAAACTGGAAGACAAATCTCAGATGCAAGCTACTCTCAACATTAAATTTTCATGTATGAATGCATTACATTAATACAATCCTCTGCTCTATCACAAAACCATACTTATATATCCAATATACATTCAAAATCATTAATGTTGGGTTTCAGGATTTAAATCCTTCCTAGAAGAATACCCAAAAGACAAACATTAACTCTTAGAGAAGACTGAAAGAGACAAATCCAATCACCCTTGATAAAATGGAATTGTATAAATTCAAATGGTATCTTGGAGACAATTTTGTGGAAACTCACACATGCCTTGCATATGTGCAAACCTCCAAACTAAAAAAAATCCTACAACAAAGACAAAATTGGAAACCCAAAAGAACACACTGTCATTTGCAAAAAAATGAAAAATGCCATCACTAAAACCTGCAATTTCGGATTTCTCTCTTGGAGTAAAATTCCAAAAATTGGGAACCCTTACAATTGAGAAGAAATGGGAATATGAAGGAGGGGGGAAAAGACCAAATTGCATCAGAAATTGCCATGTGTCCCTTCTTCCCTAACTAAAAAATATTTCATTTTCTTCCTATAGAAACTGCTCTCAAAATATTTGAGATCTGTTGAAATTGATTGTAAATTTGAATTTCTCATTCTGAGGGCTTTCCAACAGTATATGACATGTCTATGTTTGGGAAAAAACTAACCCCTGGGCGAATTAATCACTCAATGCAGGCCATCATTTAAATTTTTCATTTTTCTCTATAGTCAGAACTTTATTATTAACTTTGTTTTTTATCCATTTTTCACCTGTCGCCCTGCCACGTGGTAGCCTGTAATTCGCTCACAGGGTCCACTGTTTGCCACCTAGGACAACACCTCACCTATCCGCCACTTGTCTGCCACTAGACTTGCCTTGCAGACCACCACCTGTATGCCACTGGACAACCACCTCATCGGGATCCACGAACTCACCTACCACCTAGACCTGCTAGCTCATCTTTCATTGTTTCGCGAAGGGTAACCTTCATGCATCTTCGCTTTGCAAAATAGTGTCAGTCGTCGATCACCATCGAACTTGCTCACTTGTTAACAATTCCTTTTTTGAACATGTTTTTTGTGAATGCTTTTTCATTGTTTCGCGAAGGGTAACTTTCATGCATCTTCGCTTTGTGAAACAATGCCAGTCGTTGATCACCATCAAATTTGCTGAAACAACGCTAGTTGTTGATCACCATCGAACTTCCTCACTTGTTAACTCATCCTTCCATTGCAAAACTTGCTCACCTCAGGAATCGTGCATACATGGGTCCACCCGGTCGTCACCTACCTCTTTGCCACCTCAGGGTTCGTGCACACACACGTGGGGTCCACTAGGCACTCAGCCGACAGCTTGCGTCAAAAGCTTTCAAGGCTTTGACACTATAGAAGGGTGGAGCTTTACATTTAAACACTCAAAAATCTCATCACCTAGCCAATATGGGATTAATGCATTTTGCCTGGCACTGTATTTTCTTAAAAATTTTAATGGCTTTTCCATTGCATTTGTAGAAAACTTTCTATTTGTCTTCTTTAATGCCACACATGAGAGGATTTTTGTTTCAACCTACCAACACATTTGCTTAATTTTCTTGGCTCCCACCAAACACTGCGCAAGAGAGGAATGTTGACTGCAGATTGCATTTGTTTGAAAGTTCTCTGGCTTTAACGCCACACAGGGGAGGAGGGTATTTGCAAGTTTAAATGGCCTTTCAAAAACATTTAACTGGCGATACACCTACTAAATGCATTTTCTTGAAAGTTTTTGTTGGCTGCTACCACGTGGGAAGGGGAGGTTTCAGGCTTGTTAACCTGCTACTTGCATTTGCTTTAAGGATTTTAAAACCCCCTTTCAACACCACACACAGGGACGACTGCATTCTCTCCTCGCAATGCATTTGCTTTATGTTTCTTATGCTTTATTACATGCCACACAAAGGAGGGGTTTTTGAATTTATGCCAATTGCATAGCTTCAGATTTAATAAAGCTTTCTCAACACCATGGCTGGGAGTGGAGAATGTTGGCAAATGTCATGGAGATTGGACTTTACGCCTGGTAATTGCATTTTGTTGGAAGTTAAATATAGTCTATTCACCATGTACGTGGGAGGATTTGGCTTTGGCATTTGCCAATTGAATTTGCTTTGAGTTAATGTGGCCTCCCAACATGCCACACTGCCTGCTGCGTGGGAGGAAGTTTGGCTACAATCAACCTACCATTTAGCATTCACTTGAAGATTTAATGACTTCTTGCCACGCAGGGGAGGAGAACCACAAGGCAATTGCACTCTGCTTGAGGTTTAAATGGCTTTCAACGCCTCATTTCAACCTCCTTCAACCATGCAAAAGCAAGAGGAAGCTAGCAAGGGTTGGAGAGTGAGTGATTCCATGCCTGGCAATCATGTATTGTTTGAAAACTTAATAACATATTTGGTGATCATGCCATGTCCAAAAGTTATAACCTTCTGGCTTAAATGGAAGCCTTGCCATACCTTTCAACGGTTCTTTTAGACGACACAAAAACACATGATATAATACCAATTTCTCCAACTCTCTTCAGCAAGCCTCTTCTCTAAAATGTCAATATCATTCTGGAATTGCTTGAAGAACAAAGTCGCCAGTAGAATTAATACTGCAAGGGCATGAGCCAGGTTGGGCCCCAAGGTGGGTCCGACTAAAAAAAAAAATTGTTTTCATGCAACTGACCTTCGAAAACACCTCAGGAACCTCGAACATGCCTCTAGAATTCATTGACACCATTTTCTGATCATTAAATTGAGTTTTGCAACTTTCAGGCGCTTGCGCCACATTTTCGCATTTAATCCCAAAGATGCAATTTTCAAACTAGTCAAAACACCTTTCTGAACTTCACAAACGGACAAGCGTACTGTCTAATATATAAGCATTCACTCTGCCAAACCATTTCTCAAGATGAATCCCGGGTGAAGAAATATTAATGATCAAAGATGACCAAATGGCTCTGTCAACACTATGAACTTGATAATAACAATGCGCAGGGACCTCAAAATGCCTTTCTTAAAATATCAAATGATCTCTGTAGACCCCCAAATATGAGGCATAGATACCTTGAAGTACAAAGAAGGCCTTAGAATGTTCAGTTTGACCAAAAGGCTGACTGGGTGCAAATGGTGAGCTCATGAAAATAGAAACTTTAACTGATGTAGCAATGAAAGTGCAGCAAACTGAATGAAGGGGCTCAAGAAACCCTTTTGGAAAACTGATCAAACAGATTGGCAGGGGCTTCAAACTAGAAACATAGCTTGTCTTTCATACCAGCAATAGCCCAAAAGAAACATACTGACATGACATTCACTGGGGAAACTTTTACACATGTGCAAAGCGAGGCTCTGACTAACTACTGAAACAAGGACTTGTGCAAAGTTGGCATGTGGACTGACATATATGCATATAATTTAATGCACTTTGAAATTTAACATGATGATCAACTGGTCCAAAGTTATAGGCCCTCAAAGTAGGCCACTTGGTAAAATCTGCATTTGCACCTATGATGGACTTTCAGCTCACCCCTTGAAATGGGTACCTGATAAACTGATCCAAACTGAAATCTGAAAGTTGCAAAACACTTCATAGGCCAAATGAAAGGTGTAGGACACATTTCAAAGCTTTACCTCTTGATGATTGACTGGCTCCATTTTACATGCCCTCAAAGTAGGCCTATTAGGTTGAATCATTAGGTGGTCATTTGAAAATGCAGATGAAAAAAATTGAAATGGGCCTCTCAAATTCACCAAATTTAATGAGTCCCAACATGCCAGACACAAGAATACACAACAAAATTTAAATTTGAAAAGAATACAAGGGAAAACTTGAGGCCAACCTCTCTCCTGTGTTATGGAAGAGACCTCTGATGAGAGTTTGCCCACTGCTTCTAGCTACAACACAAACTACTTCCAGAACCAAAATCCAAACCACTATTCACAAAGCCAAAATCCCCCCAAATTTTCCAATGCCAATAGAAGAATGAGTGCAGAAGAAAGAAAGATTAAGAACCCCCAAATAAAATTCATGACAATCACATAAAAGCCAAAGAGAAAATGAAAAACCCTAGCCTTCAAGTCAGCCAATAGAAATATTTCATTTTGAAATATTTTTCCCTCTACAACTTATGCAATATAATAAACATTTTTATATATTAATATACATTTTCATTATCAAAATAATCAACACATTATAATATAATGAGTAGGGTTATTATTTAATACTTACCCTTAATATATATAATTTCTCAAAATATCACTATTTAATAAAATCATCTAAATAATCAAACCATAATAATTAAATAAAATTGAATTTTAACATTGAATAAATAAAGTAGTTAAAATAACAAATAAATAATTAAATAGATGCAATAAATTAAATCAACTGAAACCATTAAATATTAAATAAAATCTCAGTTGAACATTAGTTTAACTTCAATGGTGAAAATAATTAAATAAACAAAAACCATAAATCGAAATAAATTAAAATAATATTGCCACTAATAAAAATCATAATTATTATTAAATAATCATTGAATTACAATAAATCATTTATTGCCAATATTTAAATAAATTAAATAATCAATTCATTACTAAATAAAAATCGCGATTAAATACATTAAATAATTAACCTATTACTATAATCAATAAATCGCAATTTAAATAAATTAAATAAGCTAAATAATCAAACTCACCATGCCACATACTCACAAATCATGACGACTGACTCGACATGGCGAAATTTGCCAAGACTAACGACAAGGACTCATGACAACCTAGACCTAGAGTGTGGGTAGGGAACCAATGATATCTCTGAACCACATATTTGCCATTGGGAAACGACACGCTCGCACCCGGTTGCTCGGGAGGAATGAATGTCTTAGTATCTGTAACCTTGCAACCACAATGAAGATACCTGTGCATATAAGTATATACATACAAGACAGGCAAGTGGAGGGATATCACAACGACACATCCCGCTCGCAATGAGTGATGTGGTGTTGATCCCCCACGAAGACAGTCAAACAGTATTCATACAATGAGCATATAAATCATGAAACATCACATCATAAGTAAATCAAACTAGGTTTAGTATATCCATTCCAAAATTAAGCATGATCCATATAATCTATCAAAGCACATGATAACTGAAATACCATTACTAACCATCTAGAAATCATAACTAGTCATGAGCACACTCAATAACATCAATAGTGTAAGGTCATGTAATGTCTATCATCAAAATCATCAAATGGGAACGTAAGTAGTCATAATCAATGTGCTTGCATCGAATAAGTCAAATCATATCCATCGCACAAAATAATGGTATGATCAAGTCAATCCAAAATGAAGCAAGAGTTTGCTCAAGAGTGGGCATTACACAATATTTAATCGTTTATGTTAAAAAATAAATTACAATTTGATATTATTATTATTTCTCTCTTAATATAAAATTATCATTTTGCTTTTATCTATATATGATTAAATATACTTATTGTTGATGTGAGTTTTGAGTTCACTCAACCTTCATAAACTCTTGCTCTCAACTATAAGTTTATGTTCTTAAAAGGTTTAGGGGACCTAGACAGCAAGGCTCAAGACATCTTGTAAGACCTTTTGGTTTTTCTCAGTAGCATACATCAACTATTTTTATACGAGGGGATTTCAATTAGTACCTTTAAGATAACCTAGTTCTTTTTTTCTTTGGAGAATTATTCTATAACAATTCGCAATTTTTTAGGATATTTTGAAATGAAAACAAACAAAATGGACTTAAATGTTGATATGAATTATAACATCCTAAGCTAGTAGCTCAATACATGCCTTTTTGAAATAATAAGTAATGATAAATAACAGTCTTACAAATAACCAAAAATATTCTCTCAATTATTTATAAAACTATGCAATCCACAAATGATACACTAAATTAAACAAATCCAGGGATATAACACACCAAAAATTTGTGCATAGTAATATTAACTCTATATAAAATAGTGGAGTATAGTCATACATCATCAATTATAAGTCCTTCAAACTTTATCATCACTATAACTTGCAAAGAAAAGACACTACTGAAACAACTATTTCATAAGAGAAACAAGAAAAGAGGCTCAAACTTGTCAGAGCTCTCACAAGTCTACAAATCTCAAACTGTTTTCAAAATTAACATTATCTTGATTTTATAGCAAATTTCCAGAAAAAAGGACAAAATATTGATAGCTCAGTATCATTCCTTCTCCTAGTCAACGTTTGAATTTTATCTTTGCTTGGATGCCTCCAGTTGTTGCTCCTAGTATTGTCAAAGGCTCGCCAAAACTTGGGCCATATCTTCTCTCTTAGACTACTTTACAACAGAAAAATTATATTCTTACACTCAGCATTTTACCTGCACTAGTTTTGTGTTTTGATCTTCCTTGGAAACCTAGTCTTCATACTATCTTGACCAGCTTTGGATTTGCCCCATGTCTCCTAAGACTCGCAAATCGACATCTTTATATAACTTTGACTCTCTCATGTTACACTCATCTTCAAACTCTTCTAATATTGCATCTTCACCTGCTCGATTATGTCTTCTAGTTGCCCTCCCATCATCATTTCAATGAGTTTGGCATTTTGGTGCTCAGCTTCTATCACGTCTCTTTTTGCTTCTTGCATCTTATCTATCTGTTTCTGCAAACTATTTACCTTCCAAGTATTGACTATTGTTCCAATTTTGATGTGAGTCAATTGTTCTATAATCAATATATGTTGTTTAATGATTTCTTCCGTAGTCATTTCCTCTGCCATCTGGAAATATGATGTTTCTACTTTAACTTGCTCCAACAATTCCTCATGCTTGTTTTGGGTTCTATCAATCCTCCTGATCAATTTTCTGCAAGTGGTATATACTTATCAATTGTTATATTCAGTGGAGCTTTGACCTATTCCAATACTTTCTCAGTCCACTCATCCATCAATTCATCTTTTCTCCTCAACACATCCACTTCTTCGACTTCTTCTTGAGATACTAGGATTGGATGAGCCGAGATTTTTTGTGGAGTTTCTCCCCTTTTGGTTATTCCTTTTATGAATTTTACCAATTGGTCTATTTGCATTTTATGCTCTTTTATCTTTCTTTCATCCATCTACATCCTTTCCTCCATCATGGCAACTCCTTATTTTGTGACTCTCATCATTTCCGCTCTTGACAGTTTTCCCAACTGAATTGTAGTTATTCGGTATTCTTGATTAGTTGGTTCTTCATCGCCTTCTCTAATTACCAGCTTTGCAATATGCAATTCCTGTTCTCCTTCAAGATTCACTTTGGTAGTGTATCATGCTTTGACCACTTTTCTCTTCTTCATGTGGGGTGCGCCTGATAGTAGGTTGTTGAAATCTAGTGGAATCACCTCTATTGGCCCGCTAGGCCTTTTCTATTGTTTTAACCATTCGGGCATGTTTCCGGCTTCAAAATTTACTCTGCTGGCCTTTTTTTGTTTCCTTGTTCATCTCTAACCCTTTTGAACCCTGATCTCTCCCTTCTCTTTTATCAGAGTTATCTCCCATTTCTACCTACAAGGGTTCTCCTTTATCTTGTTTTGTTCCTCTTTGTTGTTCTTTCTCATTGCAGGGTATATTTAACGCTTCGTTTAACTCTTGGGCTCCATCTTCTCTCTCCTTGGTGGGATTTTCTTTCTACAAGGATGGTCATTCTTCTTGAAACAAAACTTCAAGGTTCTTTGGTTCTTCGTGCGAGGGTGCTGATGCTTCTCGGTGTGGGGGTTCTTGTACTTCTTCATTCTCCTTTCTTAATTGTTCTTGATTTTCTTTTGTTACCCGCATCTTTGCATTGTCTTCAACTGTCTTTTGTTGGTTTTCCTCATGAAGTGCTAGATTTTCATCTACTATCCTTTGCTTTGCAGCAGGAATTTCCTTCACTCCACATTGTAATTTCTTTTCTCTTGTAGTGTCTTCTTCGGATTCTCCCAAGCCTTCCATGTTTATTACTTGGTCCATCATGCTCTTGCTAGTCAAATCTTTTGTTCCATGCACTAGATTTTATGGCGACTTCCCTTGTTCCATCTTCTTCCGCAATTCTTCTAAGTTTTCCTTTCGGTGTTTTTCCAGTACCTGATTCAATTCATTGTACAATCTAGATCTTCTTCAGGTCTGACACCAACTAGTCTAACTATGTTACCGAGGGTGTTGTTGACTGATGGAGGAGATGCAAACAGCTGAGCAGTGGATTAAGACACATTTATGGGAATGGCCCACAATAGTTGTTCTTGGAGTGTTTCTTCCCGCATTTCAACCCTTTATCCTTGCATGAGGGCTTGCACTATTTTACTACCCTAATCTTGTGGCTCCTTCCTTTTGTTCCTAGCTAGCATGTTCAAGTCCGCGTCTGTGCTGACTACCTCGACACCTCCTTTTTCTATCTCTTTTTCTTCCATGGTACCCGGGTCTATAATTTTAGTCATATCTATATTCTTTTTGTGAACAAGGAAATATGCATTTTCTTTAGTATCCTTTCTTTTCCTCTTCCTCCTTATGGTGGGTTTTGTTCCTTTCTGCATCAAGTCCTCTTTATATGCTTCTAGCAATTTACTTGTTTCTTATAGGAGTGGTTAATTTACTTGGTCCATTGAGATCATTTCTGGTTCATTTGATGCAAGCTCTATCACTGGTCTTCTCTCCACATTCCATGCCATCTAATCCGGCCTCAAGATTTCTTCTTCGTCTTCAATTATCTCTACGGGTACTTTGATCCCTATCTTGTTTGGTCCCAACTGCTTTATCTATGCCACTGTTAGGCTTTGGTAATATTTTCTCTTTCTAACTTCTATTTCATCTTTGCAATCCATCCAAAAATCTTCTATGTCTGGAATATGTTTAACTCTTCTAGAAATGTACCTCTTTATCTTGTGCAAAGGGTCATAATCCCTTCTTGTGTATTAGAAGTATTCCAGATGTCTGGTCAGTAGGTCTTCCTCTGCCTTCTTCTCATTTTGCAATGTTTCACATCCAAATTATCTAATCTTTACAGAGAATTTAAACCCTAGTTTGCGGTGAGAACTCAGGTAAGTGTCATGAAATTCTACCATTTGTCTGTAGAATTTAGTTAACCATGCCCAAACTGAAGGGTATCTTGGCAATTTGAAGGGCCTTCCTAAAAACCCTTGTGCTCTCAAGTATGATGATGTGGGAAATTGTATATACCAACCTCGATAACACTGGAGTACTTTTCGCACTTCTTTTGGCACCATTTCACTGTCTTCCCTCTAATTATTGGGCAAGCTTCATGATGAAGTAATCATTGACTTCCTTATTATATAAAATAGATTCTTTCTTTTCTAACTATGGGAAATATACATATGTTGGGTTGTGGCGTGACTCTGTTCCCAAAAGTCCTACAATGTTCAACCCTTGAATGTTTGCTTTTTGCGCATGCATATACTATGTATGAAGACATGTAAAAGTTTTTTGATGTTTCTTCTATGGCATGATGGATTGAGTCACTAATGAATAGAGCCCAGTCATAAGTTCCTTTGTTCTACCTTAGACTTTGGATGTAAGTGAACATCCACTCATGAAACACGCCACTGATTTCCAATCCGGCTATCCTACTGAGGTAGGTGATCCCAATGTACACATATGGGTGAATTTCTTTCCTTAGTACCAAAGTGGGTAACTTAGCCAATGTTCTTCCTCATTTCTTAATGTACCACTCTTTGCATATAATTTTCTTGCATGCTTACCTTGACTCCTAAAATTCCTTCTCTACTTGTGCTCTACTTCATTTTATCCATCATGTTGGGGTAGGAATCCCCATAAATTCTCTTATACCACCAGGCAATAGGTTTGGATATACTCTGTAATTGTAAATGACCTATCTTTTGGGGGCATCATAATGTTGGATGCATTGCTTGACTAGATCATGTGCATATGTCATGATTGGGAACCCTGCTGCTTGCATCAGACCACTTTGCTCCATGTTCTTCATTTTGTCTATGGTGATTGGTTCTCTCTGTTGGCAATTGACACTCAATTGGTTGGTTACAACATATTGTCATTGATGACAACATGGCAACTTGTTCTGACTTCATATTTTTGGTTAGTTGTGTACCGATAGGCACTTTACAAACATTTCACTGACATCATTAGGTTGGAAGGAATTCTTTGGTTACTGACAATGTAGGAGAACATGGTTTAGAATCTGGTTATGGGTATTGGAGGCCAACATCTTTTGGATCCGGTATCAACAATTGTTTTTGATATTCATGTATTTATGTTATTGAACCAACATGTATATTCATATTGTAATTATCTTTGTAAGCCGACATAAGGCATGATGATTTATAAATGGTATATAAGTTAGTTGGTTAGATCATTTTGATATATGATATGGATGAGATTATGGATTGATAGGAGAATAGGATAATGTTATGTAATGAAAAATATATGAGAGAGATTATGTATGTGAGGATATTTATGTAAAGGAGTATTCTAGTAAAGGGTTTAGGGTTTCATACCCGAACATACAGAGCTTAACTGAAATTGTATTCAGGCATAGAAGATGTTATCTTTGTAGTTCAATCATTTCTCTGGATTGTAGTCTGGATTTGTATGTAGTCAGTGACTCTCCTTTTGTGGTTGAGCAGCGTGCTCTAGGTTGTAAGCCTTCCTGGAAGTGCAAGCCCCTATATTTTGTAATATCTCTTCATATGGCTAGTGGATTGATATTGTGGGTCACAAATCCTACCATGGTTTTTCCTCTTTGAGGTTTTCCACATATAATTTTGTGTTATGATATTCATTTATGTGATTGTCTTATTGGTTTCTTTACTTATTTCAGTTCTATATGTACCGGTATACCGGCTGGTGCATGCATGTTTTAATAAGGTTAAAATTAATTATTTTGGTAGAACACTGATTCACCCCTCCTCTCAGTGTTCTTGGATTGCAATAATTGGTATCAGAGCTTGGTCACAGGTTCGAATCACACAGGCCATAGTGAGTGACAATAGGAGGGGGATTGTTGGCAATGGGCTAGCGTCCCTCGTGGGGATTCGCGACATGGTTTAACAACCTCTTATGGATTCTATAAGTCTAGTGGTTGTATCAGGCATTGAAAGGTTTATCTTTTGGTTCAATAACAACCCTAGCTTGTAACAAGTGGTATAGAGTATGCTTTAATATAGGTTTTCTCACAGCTAAGACAGATAAAAAGATTAAGGATATTCAAGAGGAGATGACAAGTATAGCCAATTCTTTTGATGGATTGAATTCATTAACTACATCTATAGATGGTCAGATTTTTGTTTTGGAAGCCCAAGTTTTTTCTCTTGAGAAGGAAAAAGATAAAATCATAAGGAGAGCCAGAAGTCGTAGAGGACTAGTGAGTCCCTGGTTGGATTCACTTAGTGTACATAAGAAGGAGTGTATAGATCTAGTTGGTAAGCCCACACCGACAAAGCTTAATGAGAAAGAGTCATTTGCCCATATGTTAAATGGACTTGTATCTATTTTCGACACTTTCAAATTAGGTTAGGATACCTATCTTGAGCTATTGGAGAAGGCCTATCCAGATATTTTCAATTACATCCAGCTTTGGTAAGGTATTTTGGGACATATTCATTGTACATTCTTTCATTCTTCGTCCTTGTTGGGTCTCAAATCAATAGATTGGATAGGTTCTAAGGAAATGCCAACTCCTATGATCAAACCCTCTAGTTGACTTGGCCAACTTATAGAGTGAACCTATTTGGTTATTAACTCTCTCACTTTAGGCTCTGCAGAACCTAGGCAGGTATACCTATTCACTAGTTGTTTTTAATGACTAGTGCCTTTTATAGCAGATTAAGTATCTTGATCTTGTTTCCTCCTATCTCAGAATGGCATAAGTTCCTAGGATGGAGATATAGCAGATGAGTTCAAGATTGTTATTGTAGAAGCTATTCGATCTTTCAATACACTACTGCCAACTTACTCTATGTTTCCTACTCAATTACTCCTATTGCTTTAAAATAACATGTGATGAATATGGTGATAAGTGTAATTTATAAATGGCTAGTGCCTTCTTTGCTGTCTGGGCTACAAAGTCATTATATTTTCTTAGGACTTACTATGTGAACTTGTGAGATAGTTTTTAAACCCACCCCTTTATGGATCTGTCAGTTACTATTTCTTATGAGATCAATTGAATGCCTATATCATAAGTTGCTTGAATGAATTTAACCCTACCTTTAAGGGACCATCCAGGTAAGCACTACAAAGAACAATTACAATTCGCAAGCAAAACTTTTATTTCAACCTTATGACATACAACATAAATTTCACTCAAAGAATATGAATAACCTTATCTCCTTTAGATAATATCACAAGCGACTCCCAATAACAAAATGAAATAATCCACAGCACATATGCAAAGAAAAGACGACTGATTATATTATGTATTCCATCAAAATTTGTATAACAAAAAGCTTACAAGCTGTCATACATTACTGTCTTGTTCCTCTGATCTCTCTTCAAAAACATTACAAGAAACCTCTCTCATATATATATGAGAGCAAATGTTATCTATGAAAAGACGTGTCTTTTTGAAATACTAATTGTCAATTTGAACATTCCTAACAAACTTAAGTAAAAAGAGATTAAGAATCCCTAAATGATGAATATAATCATCTTCTTTAAAAGTCTTGATCTTCATGCTCTGTTTCTTTAATTCTTCTCCCTATGAAAGGTATTCGAATATCATCTGGTTGACGGTAGGGGCCATGTCTTTGCTTTGATCCAATTTTGACAGAGCCCGATCCTTGACGCTTATAAGTTCATTCTGCCATTCTTCCGTAGATATTACTTTATCAATGAATGGCCCTTGTCAAAAAACCATCTTCTAGTCTCCTCGAAATCATCCTTTCTTCCATGAAATCTTTTTTGATAAGTCATTCGTGAGTTTCATCAAAATCATATTTCGATGAGTTCTATTCTTTGGTGAAAGTTCATGCAAGCCCTCCGAAAACCTTATTCCTTCAATGTCCTTCTTTTGTCGATGAAACCCCTCTGTTTTTATCGATATACTGTTATCGATAAGATTTGTTTTTCGATGAATGTTTTTTAAGTCTCCTTGGCAATTTTATTTCCTCGACTTCTCCTTTTGTTGGCCTTTCGCTTTTCGATGAAACTAGAATATTGATGAGTGGTCTCCTTCATTTACCAAAAGAGATATTTTGCCGAAGTCGTCTTAACTTATTGTTTTACACTTTATGCTTTATTTTGATGAAACTATCCTTTCGGTGAAACTCTTTTTGAGATGCTCGACATGATATTTTGGCCGATGATCTTTTAGCTCTCACGCCTTTGGGAAGATTTTTTATTTCAAATATATTGTTCAATAGTGGCTCTGACTTAGGATGGAGGCATATTGTGTATGTCTTCAAGAATTAAGAATCTCTGGTTAGCGAGGATACATTTTGACAAGTTATGGTATTTACAATGGAAGTGGATCCTAATCTACTGTACATATAACAGAGTATATCAAGAAAAGAAGCTTTTCAAGAATTGTCCATGTACTGGCAATTCTTGGATCTCCCCTGTTGTATTTTGGAGAAGGTAGGAATCTTCTCCTTTTTTATCCATAATCACATATGGTCTGATCCATAAAGCCTCAAATTTCCCATGCTTGCCTTTATCTTGACTCCTGGCATTCCACATTAAAACCCAATCACCAACACAAAATTTCCTATCTGTTGTCCTCTTGTCATACAACCTCTTCATCTGATTTTGAATTTTGATATTCTGCTTCTGAGCCTCTGCTCTGACTTCATCAAGCTCCACTAACTGCATCATCCTTTCTTGTGAGGGATCTTCAACATCTATCCCTTCTTGAGTCATGAATCTATGTACAGGCAGGAGGTTGTCCAGAGGCAATCTGGCTCTTTTGCCATAAACCAACTCAAATGTAGACTTTCCCGTAGATTTCTTCACTGTTATTCTATCTACCCATAATGCAAAACTCAACTTTGAATCCCATGCCTTCTTGTTGTGTCCTAGCATCTTTTTAATGATCTTTAGGATGTTCTTGTTGCTTGATTCAGCTTGCCCATTTCCTTGAGGGTGGTAAGGGGATGAATGAGATATTCTGAAGCCATATTCTTCACAAAAAGTGTTGAATTCCTCAGACCTAAAGGACATGCCATTGTCTGAGATGATCTTTGCAGGAACACCGAATCTAGTGATAATATTCTCCATTATGAATGTTATTACCACTTTACTAGTAGTCTGTCTAGTGGGTATTGCCTCTACCCACTTGGTAAAATAGTCTGTAGCAACCAATATCCATCTGTGTCCTCCGCTGGATTTTTCTGATATCTCTCCTATGAAATCTATTCCCCATTGCTAAAATGGTTCTTCAGCTATCATTGGTCTTAATGGGAGTGACCCTTGATATTTCATTTTGCTTGAAAATTTTTGACAAGCTTCACACTTTCTGACATATCTATAAGAGTCATTGAAAACACATGGCCAAAAGTATCCAACTCTCAATATCTTATGTGCAGTAGTCTTAGCCGAAAAATGACCACCACAAACCCCATCATGCATTTCTTGAAGAACTTTCTTTGCTTGGTAGTCATCTAGACATAATAATAATATCCCATCTATGTTTTTCCAATACAAGTCCCCATTGACAATCACATATCTTGCAGATTTCAACTTTAAAGTTCTTCTCTGATTATCAGTCATACCATCCGGGCATTTCAAGTGCTTAAGGTAATATATATGATATCAGTGTACCATGCTATATTCTCAATGCTGAAGTTGGCTTCTTCCAACCCTACTTGATTTACACAAGACTCTTCAATCTCAGTTCTTGTCATGAGTTTGGCCAATCCTTGACCTTTGATAACTCATGAAATTTTGAGTTCAATGTTGAACTCTTGTATTTGGTTGATCCATTTACATCTTTTTCCCATGACCTCAGTTTGTCTGAAGATATCTCTCACTGCTGCATTGGGAACATATGCTATAACTTCAGCCCCTACTAAGTGTGGTCTAAACTGTTTTACTGATTTGACCAAGGCATAAGCTTGCTTTTCATTCAACTCATATTTTATTTCTGAGGGGCTCAAAGACTTACTAAAATATGCAATGGGCTGCTCATACCCTTCTTGATTCTTCTACAGCAATACTGTCGCTATTGTGTGACAAGAGGCGAATGAGAATATTATAAAAGGCTTGCTAAAATCTGGAGAGATTAGTACTGGTGCTTCAAAAATTGCTCTTTTGATCGCTACAAAGGAATTGATTACTTCCTCAGTCCAATCTATTTGGGCTCCTTTCTTTAACATCCTTACTATAGGTTTTATTATGTCTGCAAAATTTAAAATAAACCTTCTTACAAAATTTATTTGTCCCAAGAATGATTGGATGGCCTTGATAGTTCAGGGAATGGGAACCTCATTGATAGCTGCCACCCTTTCAGGGTCAATTCTTACCCCTTCCTTGGATACTATGTGTCCAAGTAACTTTCCTTCTTCGACACCAAAGTGGCATTTTTTAGGATTCAAGGAAATCCCATACTCTAAGGCTTTCTTGAATATCTTTTCAAGGTGCTCACAATGATCATCAGTTTTCTTTGAGTATGCAGTTAAGTCATCTTGGTATACTACCATGATTACATCAATCAGCTCTGCAAAAGCCACATCCATTGCCCTCTGAAATGTAGCACCAGCATTAGTCAATCCGAATGGCATTCGTGCATAGACATAAGTGCCCCATGGAGTTGTAAAGGTTGTCTTATATTTTTTAGTTTCTTTAACTTTCACTTGATTATAACCTGAAAACCCATCCATCATAGACAATAACTCACACCATGTCACCTTCTACAGCATGTTATCCATATTTGGCAATGGATAATTGTCCTTTAGAGATGATATGTTTAGGTTTCTAAAGTCCACACACAATCTAATATCCCCATTCTTCTTTCTGACCGGCACCAAGTTAGAGACTCATGTGGAATATCTGTAGGGTTCAATAATTCCCACGTCTTTCATTTTTATGATCTCTTCCCTCATTTTTGGTAACAGTGTTGGATTAATAGGTCTCTGCTTTTGTCTGAATGGTTTAGCTTCTGGCTTAAGTGGTATCTCATGCTGAAAAGGATCTTCCCTATAAGCTTTGAGATCCTCATAAGACCATGCGAACACATGTTTATATCTCCTTAGCAATGTTATCAGTTGTTGCTTCATGACAGGAGTTAGCCTTTTCCCAATGAAAACATTTCTAGGAGTATCTTCACTTCCTAAATTGACGTGTTCCACATCACTTTCTTTAACAGTTGATCCTTTAGTCTCAATCACATCCTGAGTATTGAAAGCCCTTTCCAATGCTACTAGGCCTTTTGGTAATTTGTTTGACTTCAGTTGTATGATTTCATGTCCAAATAAAGTTTCTTTACCTTCAGTCTTTTCCACAAAGTCATTGAAATTTATCGCCTGAGTCTGATAGTGATCCACACATTGTAAGAATTTCAGCAGGTCTGCATCATCTTGAAACACTTGCCAATTATATAAGTTGTTAGGAACAGATGGTCTTACTTTCATCTCTACTTTAGATATCCCAGTTAGTGTTATATCATTATCCTTCAATGCAATACTGGCCAAAAAGTTTGCCATAATGTTCTTTGATTTGTCTATCCAGTTTATTTGAAAAGCATCAAAAAGTTCTATAGTATCCCGGACAACATTTCTATACTATTTCAATCTTAAGTGCTTTGAAGAATACTTCTCCTTTACTTGTGAGACTATTAACTCTGAGTCACCAAACACGCTGAGTAATCTAATTCCATGTTTAACTACTATATTAAGACTAGTGAGCAAGGCTTCATACTCTGCAATGTTATTTGTGCACTCAAATAACAATTTGAAAGAATATTTGTAGGTTTCCCCTGTGGGTGAAATAAATAGGATTCTAGCCCCACTCCCTTCCTTGCTACAAGATCCATCAAAGAACATTTTCCACACTTAATCATCCTTTCCAGCTAGACCTGATTCAATGGGGATCCACTCGTCAACCTTAGGTTTTGTCAACTGCACTCGAAAATTGTCCATATCAGTTTACAAAAAGCATATTTGATTTGTTGATTCTTCCATGTCTTCTATGATATATGTGGACCGGGGTTCCCTATCAATTTTTACCTCCTGTCCATTGATTGGAATCGTAGCATATGATAAGTCTAATTGCACATACCCACCAATCATGTTTGACCATTGCCTAGATAGCAACATCCCATAGTTTGGAGGGACATCCACTACTGTAATATTTGTTTTGTACGATGCTTCTGGACAAGCTACCAATTTGAATTCTACATCCTTCATGATACCAACCACTGGGACCAACCTGTTGTCCATGGCATAACACTTCCCAAAGGTAGTATCAACTTCCAATCCAAGCTCTTTCATCACTCCAACAGGCATAACATTTATGGCTGCTCCTGAGTCAATCATACAATTCTTCACTTTCTTATTGTTTACCACCAAAGTGAGATAAAATGGGTCTACCTGTGTTGGGTTTTTGGTTATGGTGGACCCTAAATATATAACTAGGGCCATTTGTTCATTATTGTCACCTTTCGGAACCTCTTGTTTCTGTTCATTCACCTTTTCCTTTTGGACACCTGAAATCATCTCAAGAGTCTTTTCTCTGTATTAAGGAAACTTCATTATTTCCATCAATGGAACAGAAACTTGTAATTGTGTTAATGCATTTGAAATATCAAATGAAGTGGAGTGTTGTGCTAAAGGAAATTTTGCTATTTCTTCCCTTTGAACATCAGGACCCCTTGTATTATTCTTTGGTACAACTTCCTTAGTCTTAGTTGCTTTATTTGTTTGCTTGAGTGTTTCATCAGTTTCTTTTATAAAAAGACTAGCAAGTTTACCTTGCTCTGGATTCACCATTCTATTCCTCAAATCGTAAGTCCTTTTTGCTTGTGCAATGACATAAGCTGTAATTCTTCTTTTTTCTTCTTCAGTGGGGATTCTGAGCTTAACACCTTCACCTATGTTGGTGATTACAGGCAACACAGAGCACTAATCAATGGAATTTGATCCTCCTTCCTCTGTAAAGGATATCATATTAACAGTTGGGTCACCTATTTGCTCTTCATAGCCATTCTCTTCCTCCTGCAATCCTTTTGCTACAGCACACAAAGAAGGAGCATGTGGCATATTGCAAGCATAACACCACATGTCATCATCTTGAGCGTAGTTCACTGTTCTTTTCAAGGGATCTGGAATTTGCTAGTTATCTCTGTGGTTCTTGTCTACTAGTTTTCCATCCTTCCATGTAGTGTTATAGGGCATGTCATGCAACCTGGGCCTTTCAGGATGATAGTATTGCTGCTTTTCTATTTTGTTTACCCTCACAGATAAATCTTTTAGAGCATTCAAAACTTTGTCAAGCTTATCCTCATCCTTATTATTTTTGGGTGCTTTAGGATTGTACAACCTTGCATCTTCTCTTTTTCCCACTTTACCAGCGGCCTTCCTGTTATTTTCTATAACAATGGTAGCTTTCATAACATCCCGGAGGTCTCTAGGATTTCTGGTTCTCAGCTCATAGTTTGTTTTACTATCATAAGCATCGATGTAGTATAGCATGCTTACCTCAGGTACCGGCTTCATCCTATTGGGAATTTTGTTTAGAACCCTGTTAAATCTTTTGTTAAAATCTACCACTAATTCATTTTGCTCCTTCTTGATGCTGATGATCTCATGCAAAGAAAATTCAAGGCTGTTATGGTCTCCATACTATTCAAGGAATAGGCTTTTGAATTCTGCAAGACTTCTAATGGATGCATCAGGCAACGCTCTAAAGCAATCTCTTGCATCTTCTGTTAATGACTGCATAAATAACCTGATCTTAACATATTCATGTGGTAAGCCAAAATCCTATATTACTGCATCAAAAGCCTTACAATGAGCTTCCCCTGTAATTGCATTACTTCCAGTGAATCTTGGTATTGCAGTCCTGATTTCATTCGGGATAGGATATGGGTACACCATCATTCCTGAGAAATCAAACTGCCTCATTCATTCCATATTCATTAGCCCATGCCCCCCATGAGGATTCCTAAAGTTTTGGTTCATGTTATCATATAAGGGCACTTGATTTTGATAAGGAAAAGGGTATTGATTCTGGTATTGATATTGAAATTGATCAGGGGGTGGACATTGGTTATAAAATTAACCTTGAGGCAGAAACTAGTTATGAGCAGCAAAGTTATTATGTAAATTCGGCTGGATTGGTGGTGCACTCGATTGCACATGATCATTCCTTTTATCACCAAACAAAGGGTTCTCAAAAACCTTAAAATCATTACTCTTTGTTTTACTCACTCCCTGATCTGTCCGAGCATATTTTTTTCTGTAATTATTTACATCTTGATTAAAGTCGTCCTCACCAACATTTATGCCTAATTTAGCACATAGCTCCAAACATTCCTGAGTCCTTCCTGAATCTCTCATTTCAGCAGCTACCTCCATCATTTGTCTAGTTAAATCTGTAAATCTATCTACAGGACCTGCCATACCTGATCCCGATGAAGGCGATGTGTTTTGTCTGGATCGTGCTTCATGATATTCAAAACCAGGGGGAATTTGATATCGGCCCTTTTGGGCTTTATATGCCACAACCAAATCCTCATTTACTGGGCTTGAAGTAGTTGCTTTATCCTGTTCTCTTAAAGGTGAATGTTGGTTGTTTTCATACTTAAACTGATGGTACCTTTCTCTCATGAATTCATTCATGGATTCTTCTTTGTTTTTGTTCTTTCGTTGAGAGAAATCTAACTGGGATAAAGGTTGTCCTTTTGTGTCTGATCTCGTTCCGTGCATAGATATTCCTCTCCCCTTTTTTTTTAATTCAGAGTCGCCACCTCTCTTCTTAAGAGGAAAGTTTTTTCTTTCTTCTGAGTTCTCTCCCATAGCAGAGTCTTAATAATTCATCCCCAACAGAGTCGCCAATCTGTTGGGTCTCAAATCAACAGATTGGATAGGTTCTAAGGAAATGCCAACTCCTATGATCAAACCCTCCAGTTGACTTGGCCAACTTATAGAGTGAACCTATTTGGTTATTAACTCTCTCACTTTAGGCTCTGCAGAACCTAGGCAGGTATACCTATTCACTAGTTGTTTTTAATGACTAGTGCCTTTTATAGCAGATTAAGTATCTTGATCTGGTTTCCTCCTATCTTAGAATGGCATAAGTTCCTAGGATGGAGATATAGCAGATGAGTTCAAGATTGTTATTGTAGAAGCTATTCGATCTTTCAATACACTACTGCCAACTTACTCTATGTTTCCTACTCAATTACTCCTATTGCTTTAAAATAACATGTGATGAATATGGTGATAAGTGTAATTTATAAATGGCTAGTGCCTTCTTTGCTGTCTGGGCTACAAAGTCATTATATTTTCTTAGGACTTACTGTGTGAACTTGTGAGACAGTTTTTAAACCCACCCCTTTATGGATCTGTCAGTTACTATTTCTTATGAGATCAATTGAATGCCTATATCATAAGTTGCTTGAATGAATTTAACCCTACCTTTAAGGGACCATCCAGGTAAGCACTGCAAAGAACAATTACAATTTGCAAGCAGAACTTTTATTTCAAACTTATGACATACAACATAAATTTCACTCAAAGACTATGAATAACCTTATCTCCTTTAGATAATAGCACAAGTGACTACCAATAACAAAATGAAATAATCCACAACACATATGCAAAGAAAAGACGACCGATTATATTATGTATTCCATCAAAATTTGTATAACAAAAAGCTTACAAGCTGTCATACATTGCTGTCTTGTTCCTTCGATCTCTCTTCAAAAACATTACAAGAAACCTCTCTCATATATATATGAGAGCAAATGTTATCTATGAAAAGACATGTCTTTTTGAAATACTAATTGTCAATTTGAACATTCCTAACAAACTTAAGTAAAAAGAGATTAAGAATCCCTAAATGATGAATATAATCATCTTCTTTAAAAGTCTTGATCTTGATGCTCTGTTTCTTTAATTTTTCTCCCTGTGAAAGGTATTCAAATATCATCTGCTTGACAGTAGGGGCCATGTCTTTGCTTCAATCCAATTTTGACAGAGCCCGATCCTTGATGCTTATAAGTTCATTCCGCCATTCTTCCATAGATATTACTTTATCGATGAATGGCCCTTGTCGAAAAACCATCTTCTAGTCTCCTCGAAATCATCCTTTCTTCCATGAAATCTTTTTCGATAAGTCATTCGTGAGTTTCATCGAAATCATATTTCGATGAGTTCTATGCTTCGGTGAAAGTTCATGTGAGCCCTCCGAAAACCTTATTCCTTTGATGTCCTTCTTTTGTCGATGAAACCCCTCTATTTTTATCGATATACTGTTATCGATAAGATTTGTTTTTCGATGAATGTTTTCTAAGTCTCCTCAGCAATTTTATTTCCTCGACTTCTCCTTTTGTTGGCCTTTCGCTTTTCAATGAAACTGGAATATCGATGAGTGGTCTCCTTCATTTATCGAAAGAGAGATTTTGCCGAAGTCATCTTAACTTATTGTTTTACACTTTATGCTTCATTTCAATGAAACTATCCTTTCAGTGAAACTCTTTCTGAGATGCTCAACATGATATTTTGGCCAATGATCTTTTAACTCTCACGCCTTTGGGAAGATTTTTGATTTCAAATATATTGTTCAACAGTCCCATTTTTTTGGATTTTTGGTATTGGCATTGATGTCAAAGGGGGAGTGATGTAGATGTGAAAAAGGAAAAATGGAGTTGTATACATTAGGGGGAGTATAAGTGAAAAATTATGGAGGTATGGAGTATTTTGTATTGATGGATATTCATCTCAGGGGGAGCTGGTTTAGGATGAAACTGACAGTTGGAAACCATGACCATTTTTCACATGAGTGTTGCGATCAATGCCAAAGGGGGAGATTGTTGGCAATTGACACATAATTGTTTGGTTTCAATATGTTGTCATTGATGGAAACATGGCAACTTGTTTCGGCTTCATATTTTAGGTTAGTTGTGTATCGGTAGGCACTTAACAGACACTTCACAGGCACCGACACAGACACCAACAGGTTGGAAGGAATTCTTTGGTTACCGGCAATGTAGGCTGACATGGTTTAGAATTTGGTTATCGGTATTGGAGGCCGACATCTTTTGGATCCGACATCGGCAATTGTTTTTGATATTCATGTATTTATTTTATTGAGACGACATGTATATTCATATTGTAATTATCTTTGTAAGTCAACATAAGGCATGATGATTTGTAAAGGGTATATAAGTTAGTTCGTTAGATCATTTTGATATATGATATCGATGAGATTATGGATTGATAGGAGAATAGGATAATGTTATGTAATGCAAAATATATGAGGGAGATTATGTATACGAGGATATTTATGTAAAGGGGCATTCTGGTAAAGGGTTTATGGTTTCAAACCGGAATAGATAGAGCTTAACCAAAACTGTATTCAAGCATAGAAGATGTTATCTTTGTAGTTTAATCATTTCTCTAGATTGTAGTCTGGATTTGTATGTAGTCAGTGAGGCTCCTTTTATGATTGAGCAGTGTGCTCTAGGTTGTAAGCCTTCTTGCAAGTGCAGGCCCCTATATTTTGTAATATCTCTTCATATGGCCAATGGATTGATATTGTGGGTCACAAATCCCACCATGGTTTTTCCTCTTTGAGGTTTTCCATGTATAATTATGTGTGTTATGACATTCATTTATGTGATTGGCTTATTGATTGCTTTACTTCTTTCAATTCTATATGTACCGGTATACCGGTTGATGTCTGCATTGTGAGGCCTTACCCCGACTTAGTTTGATATTTTCAGTTATTTGCATATTGAGACTATTATGGATGCTTTATTTTATGCTTTATGGATTTAGAACTTACATGATTCCATGATTTGGATCACATTGACATATGTTGATGCTTTATTTTATGCATGATGATTATGAAACTTTACATGTTGCTAGAATAGAATTACTTTGAAATGGTGAATGTCATTATGGGAATTTCAGGACTTCATTTTGATGATAGAAAAATGATGCTTATTTTATGAATGGTTCAATTTTGAGAATTATATTAAGTGCTTATGTAGAATCGAATTTGAATGAATGAGATATTGAATTATTGTTGCCAAATGTATGAGTGTTTGATGTGCAATGAAATACATGTATTTAATTATGTATAATTGCAATTATTTGGAATTACTAATGTGTTAATTGAGATGCATAGGAAAATTATCCATGTGACCATGGAATTTATATGGAGAACCAAACCTAGACCAATGTACGTTTGTTAAGCCAGGGGTTGTCTATTTGGAGAGACAACACCCCGTTTGTAATGTATATTATTTGTGAAGTAAATTATGCATGTGTTTTAATTTGATTTTATTTAATTGTGTAAACCTACAAGAGACAAATTCCATGTGTGATTTTTATATTGTATTTTATTGTGTCACTTGACACATGTGATGATTAGTGTCATTGATTTTGACTTGTTTCTTGGAGGGAGTTTTGCTTCTACCAAAGCCATTCAAACACATGAGTGTGGTCCCAAATTTGCCTTGGGTAGGGAAGCTTGGGAGTGGTCAACTCAGGTTTGACCCGTAGGTTAACTTCAGTTGGGTTTCTAAGGGGTTAAATGGACTCCTAGGGTCAGTTTTAGGGCTTTTCCAAAGGTCCAAAGGGTATACATATGGGTTAGGGGTATTTTGAAACATGTGACTACTCCCATGTGACTGTTTAGTCACCTCAAAAAGTGGTTTTTCCAAGGTGAGCGAAAATTCAACTTAGAAGGTTCCTCCTAGGATAGACAACCTTCCCTTTTGATGTCAAACTCTCTTCCCCATCTTCTCTCACCTTTTCCCTTTCCAGTTTTAGTAATGTGTAAGAGTTTGGGAAGAGCAACCAATGGGAACTCTCACCTCACCCAAGGGGTTGGGAAGTATGTGAGAGGCCTTCTTAGGCAAGGATTAGGGACTTAGTGAGCAATCACCCACTCTCCATTTTTGGAGATTATGCATTGTTTTGAAAATTGGTAGTAAAATAGAATTTTGGTGAAGGGTTGGAGAAAAAGTTTGTTTGGATTTGGGCAGCTCATCCCCAACTAAATCTAACATACCTATTGGCAGATTAAGGTTGGTTTTACTTTCTTTTGTTTATGTTGTTTATGTTGTTGTTTTTTTAAAGAAAGAAATGCTTGTTGAAAGAGATGTGTATGTGTAAATTGTTGTAGGAGAAAAATGTAAGTTTTTTTCATTTCTGTGTTTTTTTTTTGTTTATGTGTTCTTGTTTTGGGAGTGTCCAAGACCTCCTACTCTTGGGAGAGTAGGATGGTCTTGGGGTGGAAGAAGCATGACAGCCTTGGGTGAGAGGCTCTCCTTAAGGTGAGTGATCTCAAGGGTGTCCTTTGTGACCCTTGCTGCATAGCCTTGTGTATGCATTTGGGGGTCATAAGGGGAGAAAATATGGCCTTTGAGCCTTGGGGGGCATAAGGTGTGGAGGTGTATCTTTTGTTGTATTTTGTATTGCCATGAGGTGGCTTGAGTTGTAATTTGGCTTGCAATCTCCCCAATGGTACTTGGTCCACTTCCACCCGTGGAATGATCATCACAAAATGTGGTGAAAGTGTAGCTTGGGATGGGAAGATGCATGTTGTGTTGTTTGTTTGTTTGTAACCCGTCTAGTGCTTGGTTCTCCAAGCTCGGGGGTGGCTTCTAGTAAGCCTAGGCTGGGAGGTGAGCTCTCCATGGTCAAAGTTGTGTTTTTATTGCAGGTTGATTGGGATGGAAAAGAAAGAATAAAGGGATTAGCTCTTGTTTTATGTTGCAGAAAAGTTTGAAAGGAAATTGTATTTTAGTTTGTACTAAAAAAAAAAAGGAGTCAATGTTGTATTTATCTTTGCAAAAGCAAGTATGTATTTCAATATAAATTCTTCTCCATTAAAAAGGAGAGACTAGTAGGGTTTTCAAATCCCATATGTAATGCTTCTTCATTTAGAAATAAATAAAATGCTTAAAGTAATGCATGAGTATGCTTAGTTATTTTTGCCAAAAAGAAAATGTATAAGTTTTAATAAGTCCTATGGTTTCAAAAAAAATACATCAAGTTGTTGCATTCTTATGTATTTTGCAAATAAATTTAATTTATTACTACATGTTCTTTTATGTTATTATGCTGCTGCAAATAAATAAATCAGTCATTTATTTTTCCCATTTAATGCAGAAATTAAATCTTGATGTAGTAACTTATTTTATCAAAAAAAAATAGCATTTAGTTTTAGTTTTAATTGTTTACCAAAAAAGATCATATTTAAGTTTGCTATTAGAATGCATGGTAGATAAGAGTTTTTAGAATGTAGTTTTTAAACAAAAAAAAATATATTAAGCATATATTCCATCAGCTTTTTTAAGAGGAGGATATTTTCCCCTTTATACAAACCACAAATAGTATTAGGAAAATCTTGCATGCATTTTATAGATTCACAAAAATAATAAACTCAAAAATTCCCTAAATGGGTTATAGTTTAAAAAGTAGCAATAAATAAATATATATATATATATATACATATATACATACATATATATATATAAACATATATATATATATACATATATACATACATATATATATATAAACATATATATATATACATATATACATACATATATATATATATATATAAACATTTTTTTTACCATATAAAAAAAAAATACAAAACAAATAATTAAAAAAAAATTAATATCACCAAAGGGCCGAACCCCTGTGAAAACAGGGGACGGTGCGGCCGTGCTCTCACTGTGATTACTCACAGTGGACAGCTCAGCGCCGCCACTATGGGTAACCACAGTGGACGGCACCGGGTCCCCCACTGTGGGTAACCACAGTGGTGGTGGCTCCCGGTCTGCCACTATGTCTATCCATAGTGGACGGCACTCGGCCGCACTGTGGGTAAGCACAGTGGCGCCCGGGGGAAACCCCCACCCACTGCCGTTCACCACTTCCTCCGCCTTCCTTCCTCTGCCATAAAAGAAAAACGGCTTCCGGTTCGGCCCTGCGTGCTCGCCGGGGATAAGATAACAAACGCCGCCTCCTATGGCCGTCGCACCCACACCTGCACACACACGCACATAAAAAAAAAAGGATAATAGATTTTATAACATATTTGCCCTAACCCTAGTTTCGGGTTAGGGCAAGCACACTTGGATTTTAAATAAGGAATGTGTGTTTATAAGAAGGGGGTTGGGGTTACATGTGACCTTGTAAGTTTCATTTTAATAAAGGGGTTAATTAATAAAATAAAATATATAAAAAAAAAACACCCCCCCTTCTCTTTAGAATATATTCATAAACATATATATAAAATTTATAAGTAAATAAATATATATATATATATATATAAAGTTTAACTTTTATATTTATTTGAAGTCAAATTAGTTAGTTGTAAAAACTAAGTATTGCACTTTTTTTTAATTATTTAACAAATGTAGAAGAATTTTAATAAGAAGTTTTAATCTTAAACTCTTGGTAGGATTAACCTAGGAGGTTTAAAAAAGACCCATGTGTGTCAAGTTGGCCCCCCCTTTATTTTAAAATTTATTAGATACCTTTTTATTAATGGATGTTTTATTTGATAGGTTGTTAAATCTAATGGCTAGGACAATTTATTATATCCTAGGTAAATAAAGAACCTATGAGTTAAATATTGATCTTTTAAATTTAAAGATTATATATTAAGCTTGAGATTAATTGCTAAGAGAGTTTAATTATTTATTAATGGAAGATTAGTGATAACTATTTTTGGGAAATATTAGCTCGCTTATAACTTAGTTAATTTTATCACAAAATTAAATTAATTGTTTGATTCACTCAATATATAGTTAAGACCAAACTAGATTGCATTACTTTAATTAGGTTAGTCGTACTAAGTTAAGTATTTTAAAGAAAAAAAAAAATTATTCCGTTCGTGCCCAAAAGTTTGGGCATGACATTTTGGTATCAGAGCAAGGTTGCCAACACTAGGAACCTTACTCCATTATGTTTCGCTATAATTATTTAATTAATTAAATTATATTTATTTTTATTATGTTTATTTTTAAACTAGCTAAAATATTTCTCCTAAAATATTTATTTATTTCATTTTATTTTATTTTCTTAAAAAGGATGCCTCCAACTACGCGACAAACTCGCAAACGTGGTAGAGGCACTAGGCATGAACGCATGGCACGCGAAGAGGTCAATAGGGAGGAATCGGTTCTGGAAGTGAACCTAGAAGCCCCTCTTGAATGATTAGTTGACCCAAACTGAGACATCTTGGTAGCTCTACAGAACCTGATCGGCATAGTTCAGGATAGGCTTCCGGCAGTAAACCAGAATGTTGAGAACCGGAACTCAGGAAGCCGTAGAACAATAGAACGGGAACAGAGTAGGAGTCCACCTCCTAATCCCGTAGAGAGTCAGGCTGGGCATGAGCCCGAGTCCGTTCACCTACCAGCACCACCTCCAATCATAGCACCAGTGTATATTGAGAGGGCACGTCGGGATCCAGGGGATCTAATCAGAGAGGTTATGTGTCTTCAGCCACCATCTTTTGGGGAATTTACCGACGGGGTAGAAGCAGAGGCATGGCTTTTGAGCCTAGATAGGTGCTTTGCATTGCGCTCTTATGAGAGCAATCTAAAATCACGTGCAGCGGTTCACCTATTGCGAGGAACAGCCACCACATGGTGGAGACAGGAAGAATATAAGTGTGGCTTAGAAATAGAAACCCTCACTTGGGAGATTTTCACAGAGAGATTCAGGGAGAGGTACTTATCAGAGCATTTCAGACAGTGTAGGGTGGATGAGTTTCATGACCTCCAGCAGAAGGGTCTTTCAGTGACCCAGTACGAGAACAAGTTCTTTGAACTCTTACCATACGTAGATTACCTGAAAGATGAGAGGCTTCTCGTCAACCGATTTATCAGAGGATTGAATTCCAGCATAGCAGGACCAGTGAGAATGGCCACTCCAGGGAGCCTTCAGGTTGTCATGGAGAAGGCTTTGATAGCCGAGGAGATTCAGGTCAGACCTATCAGTTCTAGAACCGTAACCCTACACCATAGACTTACGGGTTTCAGAAACCCCATTGGAAAGGTAACAACAGACACACATCGGGGTTCTCCAAACCCCCTTCTTCGCAGCAGTCACAACAAAACCAAAGGCAAAGGCCTCCGCAGAGTCAGTAGGGCACGAAGCCCAAGCAGTGGCAGTCACAGGGTCAGAGGCGAGATCAGAGATCTCAGGCTCCTTACACACCTCCGGCGAGGACTCAACAGTCCTCCAGAGGTGGGTATAGTGGTTCTAGCAGGACATGGGGACAGTCTTTCTCCAGATCACAGGGAGTGCAGTTTAAGGCACATGGCGCTTGCTTCACATGTGGATCCATGGGACACATGGTGAGAGAGTGTCCTCAGGGTCAGATGGCAGGAAATCAGAGAATGGCAGCATCAGAGCCGACAATTGGAGATATGGGCAAATCCCATAGGGTCTTCGCAGCGGTTGACAACTGCCAGGCAGAGCATCAGGCCACGGTTATTGAGGTAGCAGGTATGATCAGAGGTAGCAGTGTATCTATATTATTTGATTCAGGAGCTACTGACTCTTTTATATCTCCATTGGTTGTGGAGCGTTGCGGGCTAGTGGCAATTAGACAAGAGGTTAGTTGGGAAGTGGAATTAGCTTCAGGGGCTAGAGTGTCAGTGGAATCAGAGGTTAAGGGTTGTCAGCTTCAGATTGGTAATACCACCACCTTAGTAGACCTTAGAGTTACACCACTCGGATCATATGGCATCGTACTTGGCATGGATTGGCTTTATGCCCACAGAGCCAAGATGGATTGTCGCCTGAAAAGGATCAAGTGTGAGGATGATCATGGTTCTCCCATAGTGATCACTGGGATTCAGAGACCTATGTCTCTTCGTATGATCTCCGCCATGCAGCTTAAGCAAAGCATGCGAAAGGGATGTCAGTTATTTGCCATCACCATTAGTGATAGAGAAGAAGAAGAGGAAAAGGAACCATCTATTGACGACCACCCTATCCTTAAGGGATTTTCAAACGTATTTCCTTCAGAGTTACCCAGTATGCCGCCCCGTAGAGAGATTGATTTTCATATAGACCTTGTTCCAGGAGCCGAACCAGTTTCATGAGCACCATATAGGATTTCCACAAATGAGCTTAATGAGCTCAAGATGAAGCTTGAGGAACTCCTAGAGAAGGGCCACATTCGCCCTAGTGTATCCCCTTGGGGTGCACCAGTCATCTTCATGAAGAAGAAGGATGGATCTCTCCGATTATGCATGGATTACCGTCAGTTGAACAAAGTAACCATCAAGAACCATTATCTGTTGCCTAGGATCGATGATTTATTCGACCAACTTCAGGGTGCCAAAGTATTTTCCAAGATTGATCTAAAGTCAGGGTACCATCAGTTGAGGATAGTGGATAGCGATATCCACAAGACCGCATTTCACACTAGATATGGCCACTATGAGTTCACCGTGGTCCCATTCAGTCTTACGAATGCCCCAGCAGTTTTCATGAGCCTCATGAATGGAGTATTCCGCACATTCCTTGACCGTTTTGTGATTGTGTTTCTCGACGACATATTGATATATTCACGGAATGAGGAGGAACATGAGGAGCACCTGAGACAGGTTTTGCAGTGTTTGAGGGATAATCAGTTGTATGGCAGTTTGTCGAAGTGTGCTTTCTTTAGAACAGAGGTCAGGTACCTTGGTCATGTTATATCCGGTGATGGGATCTCAGTAGACCCATCAAAGATCAGAGCCATTATGGATTGGCCAGCGCCAACCAATGTGACAGAGGTCAGGAGCTTCATGGACTTAGCAGGTTATTATCGACGTTTTGTTGAGGGATTCTCTAGAGTTGCTCATCCTATTACTTCTCTTCAGCACAAAGGGAAGAAATTCGAGTGGACGGAGAAGTGCGAGAAGGCCTTTCAGGAACTTACAAAGGCACTTACTACCACACCTATCCTTGTAGGACCAGATCCTTTAGCTGATTTCATGGTTTGCATAGATGCTTCCCTAGAAGGTTTAGGAGCAGTCCTTATGCAAGGTGGCAGAGCTATAGCTTTTGAGTCTAGGAAACTCAAGACTCACGAGCTTAATTACCCTACTCATGACCTTGAGCTTGCAGCAGTAGTGCATGCACTTGTGAGGTGGAGGCATTTCCTTTTGGGTCACCATTTTGAGTTGCACTCAGACCATCAGAGTCTTCAGTACATATTCACTCAGCCAAATCTTAATGCACGTTAGAGGAGATGGATGGAATTCTTGTGCGAGTATGATTTTGACGTTCACTACATCAAAGGGAAAGAAAACATAGTTGTAGATGCTTTGAGTAGGAGACATCATGAGGTATACACCATATCTATGAGCACAGATTTGAGAGATCGGATCATGCAGCAGTTGCCAGAGGACGGATGGTATTTAGAGGTTTGCCAGGCTAAACGATCTTAGGAACCTTTAGAAGGGAAATATGTGGATTATTCCTTAGAGTCCGATGGATTATTACACCATAGAGGACGCATCTATGTACCTTCTTTCGGGGGATTGCGGGAGTTCATTATCTCAGAGGCCCATAGAGCTCCTTATGCAGCACATCCCGGGGTCAAGAAGATGCATGCTGACTTGAGAGAATTATACCATTGGCCAGGAATGTGACAGCTTATTGCCGAGTTGGTAGCCCGGTGCCTTGAGTGTCAGAGAGTCAAGGCGGAGCACCGCCATCCAGGTGGGTTGCTCCAATCTCATGCTATACCAGAGTGGAAGTGGGATACTATATCCATGGATTTCATCATTGGTCTCCCTATGTCATCTCGCCGCCATGATGCTATCTTGGTGACGGTTGACAAGTTGACCAAAGTGGCTCACTTTTCACCAGTGCGTACCACCTTCACAGCACCAGCAGTAGCACAGGTGTTTTTGTGAGACATTGTCAGACTTCATGGTGTTCCACGCAAGATCATTTCCAATAGGGATTCCCTCTTCACATCTTCCTTTTAGAAGGCATTACAGGCAGCTATGGGTTCCAAGCTCAATTTTAGTACAACCTATCATCCAGAAATGGATGGCCAGACAGAGAGGGTCAATCAGGTGTTAGAGGATATGCTTCGCATGTATGTCATGGATCACCAGACCAGATGGGAAGAGTACCTTCCCTTAGTAGAGTTTGCCTATAACAATGGGCATCACACGTCCTAAGGGATGCCACCCTATCAGGCATTATATGGCAGACCTTGTAGGACACCATTGAGTTGGGACCGCATAGAGGACAGAGTTGCTAGTGGTCCTGAGATAGTTCGGGATATGGAGCAGCAGGTGGATTTGATTAGGCAGCGTCTTAGAGAGGCACAGGATAGACAGAAGAAATATGCAGATGCGACGAGGATAGATCATAGCTACTTGGTTGGAGATAGAGTCTTCTTGAGAGTGCGACCGCATAACAGTCCAATCCGATATGGAAAGGGTTCTAAGCTCGCACCTCGATTTGTAGGACCATTTGAGATCCTTGAGAGGATAGGGCCAATTGCCTACTGTTTAGCATTGCCACCTAGCCTATCATGCATCCACGATGTGTTTCATGTTTCAGTTTTGAGGAAGTATATCTATGATGAGTCTCATATTCTAGATTGGGATGCCTTGCAAATGGAGTCGGACAGGCAACTAGCTTTGGAGCCCATTCGCATTTTGGCACGCCGGACAATGGGCCTTCAAGGTCGAGAGCTGGACCAGGTTAGGGTCCAGTGGGATTGCTATGATGAGGTCACAACCTCATGCGAGGATGCAACACGTATGAGATCACAGTACCCCCACCTTTTTGATGAACTCCAGGAGGACGTTCATGCCTAGAGGGGGAGGGTGTGAGGCCTTACCCTGACTCAGTTTGATATTTTTAGTTATTTGCATATTGAGACTATTATGGATGCTTTATTTTATGCTTTATGGATTTAGAACTTACATGATTCCATGATTTGGATCACATTGACATATGTTGATGCTTTATTTTATGCATGATGATTATGAAACTTTACATGTTGCTAGAATAGAATTACTTTGAAATGGTGAATGTCATTATGGGAATTTTAGGACTTCATTTTGATGATAGAAAAATGATGCTTATTTTATGAATGGTTCAATTTTGAGAATTATGTTAAGTGCTTATGTGGAATCGAATTTGAATGAATGAGATATTGAATTATTGTTGCCAAATGTATGAGTGTTTGATGTGCAATGAAATCCATGTATTTAATTATGTATAATTGCAATTATTTGGAATTACTAATGTGTTAATTGAGATGCGCAGGAAAATTATCCATGTGACCATGGAATTTATATGGAGAACCAAACCTAGACCAATGTACATTTCTTAAGCCAGGGGTTGTCTATTTGGAGAGACAACACCCCGTTTGTAATGTATTTTATTTGTGAAGTAAATTATGCATGTGTGTTAATTTGATTTTATTTAATTGTGTAAACCTACAAGAGACAAATTCCATGTGTGATTTTTATATTGTATTTTATTGTGTCACTTGACACATGTGATGATTAGTGTCATTGATTTTGACTTGTTTCTTGGAGGGAGTTTTGCTTCTACCAAAGCCATTCAAACACATGAGTGTGGTCCCAAATTTGCCTTGGGTAGGGAATCTTGGGAGTGGTCAACTCAGGTTTGACCCGTAGGTTAACTTCAGTTGGGTTTCTAAGGGGTTAAATGGACTCCTAGGGTCAGTTTTAGGGCTTTTCCAAAGGTCCAAAGGGTATACATATGGGTTAGGGGTATTTTGAAACATGTGACTACTCCCATGTGACTGTTTAGTCACCTCAAAAAGTGGTTTTTCCAAGGTGAGCGAAAATTCAACTTAGAAGGTTCCTCCTAGGATAGACAACCTTCCCTTTTGATGTTAAACTCTCTTCCCCATCTTCTCTCACCTTTTCCCTTTCCAGTTTTAGTAATGTGTAAGAGTTTGGGAAGAGCAACCAATGGGAACTCTCACCTCACCCAAGGGGTTGGGAAGTGTGTGAGAGGCCTTCTTAGGCAAGGATTAGGGACTTAGTGAGCAATCACCCACTCTCCATTTTTGGAGATTATGCATTGTTTTGAAAATTGGTAGTAAAATAGAATTTTGGTGAAGGGTTGGAGAAAAAGTTTGTTTGGATTTGGGCAGCTCATCCCCAACTAAATCTAACATACCTATTGGCAGATTAAGGTTGGTTTTACTTTCTTTTGTTTATGTTGTTTATGTTGTTTTTTTTTTAAAGAAAGAAATGCTTGTTGAAAGAGATGTGTATGTGTAAATTGTTGTAGGAGAAAAATGTAAGTTTTTTTCATTTCTGTGTTTTTTTTTTTGTTTATGTGTTCTTGTTTTGGGAGTGTCCAAGACCTCCTACTCTTGGGAGAGTAGGATGGTCTTGGGGTGGAAGAAGCATGACAGCTTTGGGTGAGAGGCTCTCCTTAAGGTGAGTGATCTCAAGGGTGTCCTTTGTGACCCTTGCTGCATAGCCTTGTGTATGCATTTGGGGGTCATAAGGGGAGAAAATATGGCCTTTGAGCCTTTGGGGGGCATAAGGTGCGGAGGTGTATCTTTTGTTGTATTTTGTATTGCCATGAGGTGGCTTGAGTTGTAATTTGGCTTGCAATATCCCCAATGGTACTTGGTCCACTTCCACCCGTGGAATGATCATCACAAAATGTGGTGAAAGTGTAGCTTGGGATGGGAAGATGCATGTTGAGTGTTTGTCTTTGATGTTGTGTTGTTTGTTTGTTTGTAACCCGTCTAGTGCTTGGTTCTCCAAGCTCGGGGGTGGCTTCTAGTAAGCCTAGGCTGGGAGGTGAGCTCTCCATGGTCAAAGTTGTGTTTTTATTGTAGGTTGCTTGGGATGGAAAAGAAAGAATAAAGGGATTAGCTCTTGTTTTATGTTGTAGAAAAGTTTGAAAGGAAATTGTATTTTAGTTTGTAGTAAAAAAAAAAAGGAGTCAATGTTGTATTTATCTTTCCAAAAGCAAGTAAAGTATGTATTTCAATATAAGTTCTTCTCCATTAAAAATGAGAGACTAGTAGGGTTTTCAAATCCCATATGTAATGCTTCTTCATTTAGAAATAAATAAAATGCTTAAAGTAATGCATGAGTATACTTAGTTATTTTTGCCAAAAAGAAAATGTATAAGTTTTAATAAGTCCTATGGTTTCAAAAAAAAATACATCAAGTTGTTGCATTCTTATGTATTTTGCAAATAAATTTAATTTATTACTACATGTTCTTTTATGTTATTATGCTGCTGCAAATAAATAAATCAGTCATTTATTTTTCCCGTTTAATGCAGAAATTAAATCTTGATGTAGTAACTTATTTTATCAAAAAAAAATAGCATTTAGTTTTAGTTTTAATTGTTTACCAGAAAAGATCATATTTAAGTTTGCTATTAGAATGCATGGTAGATAAGAGTTTTTAGAATGTAGTTTTTAAACAAAAAAAAATATATTAAGCATATATTCCATCAGCTTTTTTAAGAGGATATTTTCCCCTTTATACAAACCACAAATAGTATTAGGAAAATCTTGCATGCATTTTATAGATTCACAAAAATAATAAACTCAAAAATTCCCTAAATGGGTTATAGTTTAAAAAGTAGCAATATATATATATATATATAAATATTTTATTTCCTTAAATGATATTCTAAAAATCTGTTTATAATTTAAAAAAAAATAGTGATGTATTTACATGTTAAACTATATATATATGTATGTATATATATATATATATATATATATATATATATATATATGTATATATATATATATGTATATATATATATATACATACATATATATATATATAAACATTTTTTTTACCATATAAAAAAAAAATTAATATCACCAAAGGGCCGAACCCCTGTGAAAACAGGGGATGGCGCGGCCGTGCCCTCACTGTGATTACTCACAGTGGACGGCTCGGTGCTGCCACTGTGGGTAACCATAGTGGACGACACCGGGTCCCCCACTGTGGGTAACCATAGTGGTGGTGGCTCCCGGTCTGCCACTGTGTCTATCCATAGTGGATGGCACTCGGCCGCACTGTGGCTAAGCACAGTGGCGCCCGGAGGAAACCCCCGCCCACTACCGTTCACCACTTGCTCCGCCTTCCTTCCTCTGCCATAAAAGAAAAACGGCTTCCGGTTCGGCCCTGCGCGCTCGCCGGGGATAAAATAACAGGAGCCGCCTCCTATGGCTGCCTCGCCCACACCTGTACACACACGTACATAAAAAAAAAAAGGATAATAGATGTTATAACATATTTGCCCTAACCCTAGGTTCGGGTTAGGGCAAGCACACTTGGATTTTAAATAGGGAATGTGTGTTTATAAGAAGGGGATTGGGGTTACATGTGACCTTGTAAGTTTCATTTTAATAAAGGGGTTAATTAATAAAATAAAATATATAAAAAAAAAACACCCCCCCTTCTCTTTAGAATATATTCATAAACATATATATAAAATTTATAAGTAAATAAATATATATATATATATATATAAAGTTTAACTTTTATATTTATTTGAAGTCAAATTAGTTAGTTGTAAAAACTAAGTATTGCACTTTTTTTTAATTATTTAACAAATGTAGAAGAATTTTAATAAGAAGTTTTAATCTTAAACTCTTGGTAGGATTAACCTAGGAGGTTTAAAAAAGACCCATGTGTGTCAAGTTGGCCCCCCCTTTATTTTAAAATTTATTAGATACCTTTTTATTAATGGATGTTTTATTTGATAGGTTGTTAAATCTAATGGCTAGGACAATTTATTATATCCTAGGTAAATAAAGAACCTATGAGTTAAATATTGATCTTTTAAATTTAAAGATTATATATTAAGCTTGAGATTAATTGCTAAGAGAGTTTAATTATTTATTAATGGAAGATTAGTGATAACTATTTTTGGGAAATATTAGCTCGCTTATAACTTAGTTAATTTTATCACAAAATTAAATTAATTGTTTGATTCACTCAAAATATAGTTAAGACCAAACTAGATTGCATTACTTTAATTAGGTTAGTCGTACTAAGTTAAGTATTTTAAAGAAAAAAAAAAATTATTCCGTTCGTGCCCAAAAGTTTGGGCATGACATGCATGCTTTAATAAGGTTAAAATTAATTATTCCTGTAGAACACTGATTCGCCTCCGCCCCCCTCTCAGTGTTATTGGATTCCAACACTCTCATCCTATCGATGTGGTCAGCGAGGTTGCATTCTCCTAGATGAGTGTCCTAATAAAACCTGGTATTGGGTATTATTTGGGGAAATTTCCACTGAAATTCCCTCTTTAGCTCGACTTTCCTAGCCATTATTGTGTTTTTCATTCTCCCTACTAATATTCTCTTTCTTATTGCCAGGAATCTTACATTTTAAGCATCTAAGCATTTTAATATTGACTTTCCTTTTTTAACATTTCTCTTTTTTCAACTGACAACCTTTCATATGAATTCACTGAGCTGAGTTAGGGTACTTACCTGATTCGCTGGCAGAATCGCTAGAAGAGTCTGAGTATAGTACCCGTCGAGATTCTCTATGCTTTCTCATGTATCCACTCTTGTATTACCTATAGCTAATAACATTGTAAATTGCACCGTTGCATAATTTATGCCACTACTATTAATTTCTATTTAAGAATCAGTCACATCCTACGCTTAATTCGGTGCATGGTAAGCAACTGACATGATAAAAGCACCTACTTGGAGGGACATTCAAAAAAACCTATATCTAATGGTCCCCATGGTGTTTCCGCGTGTCTGGGTCAGAGTACCTCCTTTTGAGGATGCTGACATGTGTTTTTACCCTCTAAAGTACTTTACATGATATATTTATTATTCCACAATCCATCATGACAATCTCTCTGCAATACTTTTCAACACTAAGAGTGGCATTTTATGGCCTTTTATCTCTTTTCTCCGCTGAAGATTCTGTCCACTTCTATTTCCTTTTGGGATCGCTTATACCTTTTCGGGGTGATCTTACTTCTTCACTTCCAATTTTTGGTTAGCACTCGGCAAACTTTTACTTAATACCCGCACTTCTATTTGTTCTAGTTAAACAATTCAATTCTGCAGATCGTCGAGCTACAGAGATATTGTAACTTTTGTCACTTCTACCTTTTCATCCCGTAATACAAGACTTTCTGCATTTACTATTTTGTAGGGGAAATGACCATCGGTAACCCTAAACTTTCTCTTTCGTTATCGCCTATCCCAAGTTTCCTATTGATTATAGCAATCACCTTTTTCCCGTGGGACAATATTCTCCATCTCTCGAATTAAAAGGCTCATTAAGGAAAAATTTCAGTGGGTCCCCATTTCATATCCTAAATAGGGTGTGTTGTATTTTCACACAACTTTCCACCCTCCACTCTTAACCAAAAACTCTTTGGTTTCAACTTTAAAATGAATTTCGATCCAATGCACTTTAAGTTTTCTTGAGAATAGTTTTGCTTCGTACCCCACCGACATCAAACTCTCTCCATGCCATGAAGTTTTGTCAAGTTTCTCAAGTGTGTGCTCATGATGTATTTCTTCCTCTAAAGGTCTATCAGTAAATTAATGACTTTGTCCAGCTATTATTTTATCATTCCTCAATTTTCTATTTTTTATTTGATATTGCCTTACTGCCTGTCAGGCATCTATATCCCGGTAAGTTTATCTTTGCCATTTTTTATTCTACTTTCTTTTCTTGCTTCAATTGCTTTAATATAACTTTTGAGCTCATTTGAAGCAATATTTTGGGAGCTTTTATCTTTGATATTGTATTGCTTTCCCCTTTTGTCATTTTTCCTTGAATTTATCTTTATATTTTTTTTGGATGGCTTCATTTTTTAGGATGATTTTTTTATTTTCACTTCACAAATTTTATCTTTGTCGATAAAGCCGTCAAAGAACTCTTTAATATTAATCATTTATAGACCTTCTTGACTTACTTCAATCAGTTTGCAACGTTTGATGCCATGTTTACAACTTGAATATCTCTCAATCACTCAATCACTTGGATAAGAGTTCATTCTAAAGAGGAAATCATTAGTCTTTGCCTACTTTTGGAATGGGAAAGTTACCTCATTTAATGCTATTTTATTGGTGACCGGAACTTGATTTTGCATATTAGGGAATTTTAATTTTTCAGACAAGTCACACGTGCGAGCCAATGTGACATTCTTCTTGATAACTTTGTTTAAATCATTAAATACAGCTTGCATCAGCTCTTTACAGTCACTCTTGAATCTCTAAACCACTTGGCACCTTGGCCTCTACCATAATAATTTTGTATTTCTCATCACTATAGTGGCACTCTTGGAATTAGAACTTTCCCAATTTGGTACTCTTTCCAACATGTATGAAAAGACGAGCATTTATATAATCTTTCTTGAAACCTCTATTTATTTCATCTCTGTAAATCTTCTTTTCATACTTTCTCATAATCAATTTATGCTTCTTGTGCAATCTTTGATTCCGATATGGCTTGTGAATTTTCTCCGTTGGATGACTGCATTATATGCTTATCTAATGGCACTTTTCAATTAGCTTTTCTAGGGTCCATTAGCAATCATTGCCTACATCATGTATTTATGCTCTGTGACATTCAAGATGCAGACTTAGTTGAAAGAGCAGTAAATGGGATATTAGGGCATCAATTATTGACTTCAACCACCAAGTAAAGGGTGAATTTTGATATTGCCTCCTGCTTTGTAGCTTTTTTGTTGGATTTGGGAGAAGATGATAATATATTTTCTAGCTTGTGTGATCGTCTCTTACATCCCGACTTTCTTGGCAGTTTAGATGTAATTTTGGAGGTATCCCTCACTGGGTATGTCATAGCTTTGCCTCAGGATGTTGCAGATTTATGGGTTTCACTAGTTCCAATGTTGGTTTTCAAATTCCTTAGCGGTTTTTGAACCAACACCATTGAAGACCATCGAAAGAGGTCTCACCTAGCTTGTAAATACTTGAATCAATACTTTAGACTGATTATGGATGTTGATGGGGTCACAAAACTCAACTTTATATTGTGGCTAATGCTCCTTGACAACTGAAAGTCTTCTTTCTTTTCTTTTTGACTTGCGACTACCAGCTCTATCTTCAACTCTATTCTTTCAATTTTGCTCTATATATTTTGGATGACAATTTTGACTCATGTACATATTTCTGCATTAATGAATGAAATCCTCATATTTTGGCTTTGAATTAATGTGATTGCTTCCATTGTTAAATATGCTTTTGATTGTTCAATATGCTAACGGTTTAACTCTAACTAACCTAACACCAACCCTAACTTAAATCAAACTTACTCTTACTAACTAAATCATTCTGCTCGATGCGCAGCTAACTAACATGACTACACTCGAATTTAAACTAAACTACGTTATTTACACTATACACATCATTAATTTTTTGACTCCACACTTAAAAGTAGTGTTTCAGGAATTTCCCATTGATAGGTAATGTGAGGGGTTCTCCCTGTAAATTTGATAATCTAAACATGTTATCCCCTATAATTTTCAATATTGTGGTATGAGCCTGACCATACAGGTGAGAATTTTCTGAACATTCCTTTCCCTTCTTGTGATTTTTCTCGATAAAGCACCAAGTCTACTAGATAAAATTCTTTCACCTTCGCACACTTGTCAAACCACCTTTTCACCGTTGCCTGATGCTTGTTCATACATTTGGTGGCTTTATCTCTCTTTTCATCTAGGTTTAACAATTGGGTTAATATTGCTTCCTCTTTATTTTAAAACCCTAAGTATTCTTTGATAAATTTTAATGTCGGTATTTTTAAGTTAATGGGTACTACCGGATCTAAGCCATAAACAAGGTGGTATGGACATTTTCCCAAGCTATTTTTAATTCTCATCCTATCCGCCCATAATGCTACCTCAAAACAACATGCCACCTTATTGGGTTTTTGTTTAACAGTTTTTTGACAATATCTATTAGACTTTTATTGGTGGATTCTTCTAAACCATTACCTTGAGGACAATAATTTGAGAATTTTTTTAAAATAATGCTTAATTCAAATGCCCAATCAATGAATTTTAAAGACGTAAAAGCAGGGCCATTGTCACATACCAGGAAATTTGGGACTACGAAATGTGTGAGGATGTCATCTTCCATAAATTGAATAACCACGTCCGTCATGCAATTCCTTAATGCTATCGCTTCAAACCACCTGGTATAATAATATAATAATGTTAAGATATACTTATGTCCTGTCGATGATGGAGGATTTATCATTCTGATGAAATCCATACCCCATTGTGCAAAAGGTTGTGCTTCCATTATTGATTCTAATTGTTGTGCTGAATATTTTCCTTTATCTGCATGGATTTGACAAACATGCCAATGTTGTATGTGATGGTAACATCTTTGAAGATAGTGGGCCAGTAATATCTAGCCCTTAATACTACGTGGGTTGTAGGTAGACGTCCTCCATATCCTATACCAAATTTATCATGAAATTCATGAAGGATCTTCTCTGATTCTTCTTTACTTACACATCTTAAGTAGACCCCTGCATGGTCTCTATGGAACAATTTACCATTCTTTATCATATAATTTTGTGTTTTTTGACTTTCAATGCTCTGCATTGTGATCTATTCAAATGGTTTGACCAGTGGCCTATGATGAGAAGATGCATCAAATCTTCATACCAACCATCTTGGTTTTTGTCATGAAGTACATATTGATGACTTATCAGTTGTGGGTCTATTTCCACAATTGCTTTCACTAAAGCATATACTCGTACCAACTTCATTGGGACTATGTCTATATTGAATTCTTGTATAATAGTAATCCATTTAGTCCATCTCTCTCCTATCTCATTTTGCATTAGAAGGGTTTTTACTGATGCATCAAGCACAATTGCAATGACCTTGCTTCTTAGAATGTAGTGCTTGAATTTTCAAATTGCTTTTACTAACGCAAAAGCATGTTTTTCAATATTGATGTATCTTAGCTCTACATCTTTAAATGGACAACTCATAAATGATATAGGATTTTCCTCTTTCTCTTATGTCTTCTGTGTTAGTACTGCAGCACAAGTATGCTCAGAATAAAATGAGTAGATAAATAAAGGTTTGTTATAATCAGGACTGGACAATACTGGGGCATCTGCTATTGCTTTCTTTACATTTTCAAAAGGTTCTTGTGCTTCTTTTGTCCATTCTATTTTAGCCTCTTTTTTCAACATTGTGTTCAAAGGCTATACTATCTCCACAAAACCTGTAATGAATTTACAGAAAAATGATCTTTCTGAAATATGACTTTAACTCCTTTTTTATATTTGGGACTTGTAATTTCATCAATGCACTAACTCTATTTGGATCTATCAAAATCCCAGCATCAGAAATTATATGCCCTAACAACTTTTCTTTTGTCACCCCAAACATACATTTCTTTGTATTTAAAGATATTCCATATTGTTTGCATTTCTTTAGCACTTTTTGCAAATCTTGTACGTGCATGGACCTGTCCTTTGAAAACACAATCAGATCATCCATGTAAATTATTATGCATTTGCCAACCCAATCTTTGAATGCAATATCCATCGCTCTTTGAAACGTTTCCCCAGTGTTTATCAACCCAAATGGCATCCTTCTATAATCGAAGGTTCCCCACTTTGTGGTAAACGTTATCGTTAACCTATCCTATTTATCAACTATGACTTGGTTATATCCTAAAAATCCATCTAGAAAAGACATCATTTGGGACCCATTAACTATTTGTAACACTTCATTTAAAGGCGGCGGTGGGTAATTGTCTTTCTCTAAAGCCCTGTTTAGATTTCTAAAATCTACCCATAACCTTATATCTCCATTTTTCTTTCAAACTAGAACTAGGTTCGCGACCCAGGTTGAATGCCTAACAAAAAATATGATTCTTGTGGATAGCAATTTTTGTACTTCCTTTTGAATTAGGGGCTCTATTAAAGTGTTTACTGGTCTTTGTTTCTAGCGGAGCAACTTAGCCTCTAGTTTCAAAGGAATCATATGAGTGATAATTGATGTGTCATAGGCCTTCAAATCTTCATACATCCAAGTGATGACATGTATATAATATTTTAGTTCTTGCATTATGTCATCCCTTTCTTTCTCAGTACAAACCTTTCCTATTAAAACATTACGTTCTTTTTCCGTATCCAAAAATTATACTGTTAGCATTTATCTCCCTCTGTTTTAGGCAAGCTTTTTTGTTTTAAGACTTGGTATATGTCAAACAATCTTTAATTCTAATTCAACTATGCCTTTAGGAATATTATTACACTTCACAATTTTAGGCAATTTTTCTGCTTTGTCACCTAGTAGATCAACTTATCAATGACTTGTACTTCAAAAATACTAGAGTTTGTAATGATTTTCCTAATGCAATGATCATCTTTTAAAACTTGTAGGTTTTGCACATTATCAGGTATTGATGGAGTTGGAACCAACTTTACTATAAATTTATTCAATTTTGAAGACTCTAACGGTTCCAGTGAACTTGCTGCCATTGCTAGTGCATCTGCTCTCTTGTTAAATTTTCTTGGGATATGCTCAATAACTAAAGCTTCAAAACTCTTTATTAAATTTCATACTCGATGTTGGTAGTTAGCTAGCTTCTTGTATCGGCAAACATACTATTTCTTACCTGTCTAACCACTAACTCTGAATCTCCCATTACTTTTAATATTCAGACTCCTTTCTTTATGGATAACAATAAACCATGTATCAATGCTTCATATTCTATGATGTTGTGCGTACATTGAAACTGAAGTCGATAGGCGGCCAAAAGTGATTTTCCTCTCAAGTTGGTCAATTCCACTCCTATGCCTATGCCTTGCTTAGATTTTGACCCGTCAAACTTCAATGTCCAGACTCCTCTCAATGTGGGGGATTTTTTGACTTTGGAGTCTACTTTACATTTTCCTTTCTTAGGATGTTCTCCGCAATTCCGAGAAGTCTCTTTTTCTTCCAATTTCTTAATTTCCCCACTGATTTTAGACTTATCCATCTTTAGCAGACTCATTCCTTTTGATGTCACTTTGTTTGTCATCCATCTATTGTCTAACACAGTCAGACATAGTATGCACCGAGTTTCAGGATGTGTCATATTGTGAATCCTACACCAATCGATCAATGGTATGGATTCTAATGATTCCTCGTGTTGTAAGAAAGTATGAACTTTTTGAGAAATCATTTCTTCGAACATGTTTAAGACATCCTTTTCTTCATCAAAACATTCACTACCAAAATGAACTAACATATATGTGCACGGTAAACCTTTTATAATAGTTTATGTTTTAAAAGCACATATTTCATCCATTTGTGGCTTTATAGCATAAACTCCAGGTTCTACTTCAAGATGAAGCACCTTGTTTTCCTGATTCTAATCAGTAACCATTAATTTTACCCATGGTTCAGACTCTATTCTAATCTGATTTGGAAATCCCTTCCACGATTTCCACAAATGAGAGAAATCTATATGTAAATATTCATTTAACATTCTCAGCCAGTCTCTACTTAGTAGGATCCCATACAAATCAGGTATGTCCACTACCTGAATATCCATGAAACCTTGTATCCTTGGGTCTGATGCCAATTGCATGTGTATATTTGTTATAAAACACAATATGTCACTAAGAGTGGGGGTGAATCAGTGATTTCAAACTATTTTCAACTATGTGTGTGCAATCGGTAAAGTAATGAAAATACTAGTAATCAAACACACACAACTGATGCATCACACAACATCGTATATATGAGGAAAACCTAATGTGGGAAAAACCTCAGTGAGAAATGTTGCTGGAGTCTACTGCTCCAATCCATCCTCACAATAAAACATAGTATTACAAATATTTAGGGCACCAACCCCTACATCGAGCACCAACTCAGTGATATACAATGAAAGCACCTTGTTACAAATGGATTTTGTAACACCTCCAATGAATACACTCCACCGGTTATTCTGTCTCACTGCTTCTTTTGCTACTAGTTCACTATTCACTCACTCTGACCCCTTACCGGTCAACCTCAACCTCTCTTGACTTCTTATGATCCTCACCCTACACTCTATCACTCTTCGATGCCTTCCTACCAGTTTAATCAATGTCAGTTTACTTGACTATTATATACTGTAACAATTCACCAGTTTCCCTGTCTCTACTGATTAAAGCCTTTTACTAGTTCTACCTTCAAATACTCAGTCACTTAAATCTTTTGTGATGAACTCTCAGACTGATTATCTCTCCACTTGCTCAAGCACACTCTCTTCTAGCAATTGGTATCACATATCATCTCTTCAATCTGCACATTTATACAGAAGGCTTTCCTACAAGAATGAGGTTCAAACTATTTGCGGTTAGGGTTTCTTCTACCTACAACAAACCATATCAAATCACATCAGATCTCCTCTCCACGATTGACAACCTACAACAAATCAAGCTTCACCGCCATTTCCATTCCTTCCAGAACACACTTACTATATTTTAGAAATACGGCTATGCTTTTTGTCAATCGCCATAAATGCTCTGGATGTTTTCTTCACCAAATCCAATCTGCTACTCGACATCCTACATTGATCCTTACATCACCAACCTCAATCTTATTCTGTTGTTATGCTTTAAGACACAAACCTCTATCATCATCCCACAGTTTATGTAGACTGCATTAAATGTCTTACCAATCACCGACTACTTCGATGATGCACTGTTCACTTGCCACTTGGAGACCACGTGGCATCTCAGTTGGCATCCACCTCATCTCATTCTACTGTGTCGGTTTAAACTTAGTCACTGACTAAACACACTACCAATTTTTGCCTTATGCTACCAGTCTTCTTTCCCTACCATTCATGCAATGACTAGTCAACCCTTGTATCATTTGTTCAATGTTTTGTCGGTTACTTCAAGCTAACTTGGATTTCTCTCGATTCTGTGTTCACACTCTATGTGATCCGACAATCATTCACTTTGTTAGTTTGTCTTTTTCTTGTTCATACATGTTGATCATGCTATATTGGTTTACATAACTAGTATTACCTTTAGTTGTCTCTATGCTTTCTTATGCTTACTCATCGTTGAACATCCATACTGATAACATCTTCTGCTTGCATCTTGCATACACCTTGTATATCGGTAGCCATCCATACTGGTTGACATCAATGACAATACAATACCAACAATCTCCCCCTTTGGCATTAATGTCAACACACTGCATTTATTCAACCAGTTCATTCTCCCCCTTGGTCAACAATGACAAAGGGTATTAACAATATCCATCATCCACTATCATATCGGTTCCTTCTCCACTATCTAGTATCCTCTATCTTTCTGTATTTTTCCGGTAGAGCAGATGATAAGACTGTAATAATCGATCGGTACAATCTCCCCCTATTTTCTTCAAATTGTCCAAGAGTCAAAAGGTATGGTAGTGAACTCCCATGAACCATAGATATCCATATACATTTAAGTGCATGAAGCAGGTGACACAACTCCTAGCTTGTGTCTCAGATACTCAAATGTTCTTTCTGGTAGAGGTTTGATGAAGATATCAACCACTTGCTCACCTGTAGGGACATATTCTACCTTAACTTCCTGATGTTCCACCTTCTCCCTAAGAAAATGATATTTGATAGCAATGTGCTTTGTCCTTGAGTGCATAACTAGGCTCTTTGATATATTAATTGCATTTGAATAATCACACCAGATGGAAATGGGGCCAAACATTTCTACCTGAATATCCTTAAGGGTTTACTTCAACCATAGCACCTAAGAACAACATGTGGCTGTAACAATATATTTTTCTTCAGTAGTAGATAGGGAGATTGAATCTTGCTGCTTGTTGCACCATGAGACCAACCGGTTACCTAGGAATAATGCACCACCACTTGTGCTCTTTCGGTCATCAATGCAGCCTACCCAATCGACATCAGTGTAGGCTTGTAAGGTAAAATCTCCCTTTTTAGGATACCATAGTCCATAATTAAGTGTCCCTTGTAGATACCTGAATATCCTCCTAACTACATTCACATGTTACTATTTGGGTGTAGCTTGAAATCTAGCCACCATGCATACTGCCTGCACTATATTCGGTCTAGAAGCAGTAAGATATAACAAACTGGCGATCATGGATCTATACAATGTCTGATCCACTACCGCTGACTCATCATCCTTGCTCAACTTGCATCTGGTCACCATGGGGGTACTTACTAGTTTGTTGTCTTTCATCTAAAAATTCTTCAACATATCTCTGGCATACTTGATTCGAGAGATAAGTATCCCTTTATTTTGCTGTGAAATCTATAAAACAAGAAAGTATGACAACTCTCCAAGCATTGACATCTCAAATTCTGATTAGCGAATTATTTGCACAGAGTTTCCTTGTTGCCTCCAAAAATTATGTCATCCACATATACAACCACAATAATCATGTGGTTTCCATCTACATAAATGTACAGGTTATTGTTTGCACTTCCCTTTCAGAAACCCTACTCCTTTAGATACTTATCTAGCCTTGAGTACTATATTCTTGGAGCCTGTTTCAAACCATACAATTCCTTCTTCAACCGGCACACAAAGGTTTCATCATCATGCATCAAAAAACCTTTCAATTGTTCTATGTATACTTCTTCTAAATTACCATTTAGGAAAGAAGATTTAACATCCATTTGATATACCTTATAAACATTCTAATAGCTTCGAGTCTTGCAACCAGTGCATATGTTTCTTCAAAGTCTATTCCTTCTACTTGGGAATACCATTTGCACACTAACCTTTCTTTATGCCTAGCAATCTTAACTTCTTCATTTATCTTGTTCATGTAGACCCACTTTGTGCCATTGACATTCTTATCTGTCGGTCTAGGAACTAACTCCCAAGTTTTTCTCTTTTAAATTTTTTGTAGCTCTTCTTCCATTGCATCCATCCATTTCTAACTTTTGCTAGCCTCATTAAATGTTTTGGGTTCCATTTCAGTCATGAGGAAGAAATTGACTTGTTCATCATTTTGGGCAAGTCTTCTTCTGGTCTGCACACCATCATTCTTATTACCTAAAATCTACTCTTCTGGGTGGTTTTTCTGCACATACCGGTTAGGGAACTTGTTGGATGCTTCTTCCAGTTCACTATCTGACTAAACTTCATCTTCATCACACGTGTCATCATACCAGTTTACTTTTGCTTGTCTACCTTTATGCATATCTTCATTAACTCTGACATGTATACTCTCAATGACTCTTCTTAGCCTTTTATTGTAACATTTGTAGGCTTTTCTATGAGTTGAGTAACCCAAGAAGATACCTTCATCACTCCTAAAATCAAAGCTACCTAATCCATCCACATCTCTCTTAATGAAGTAGTTACTTCCAAACACTTTTAAGTATTTAAATAATGGCTTCCAGTCATACCACAGTTCATAAGATGTCATTCTATTTTTTGTTCTCAGTTGAACTGATACAGAGATTCTTGGAGACAATCCTATTCACCTACCTTTCTTCCTTGTTCTGACTCCAACCTACTAACTGTAATACCCTAAAATTGGTCACCTAAACCATGGGCCCCTAATCTCGACAACATCACCAAGGTCCTAACCAAAGGCATTTAAATCAATCTTGAGCACACAATTAATTAATTCTTGAATCATTAAATGTCATATGGCAAATCGACCTGTTAATGGGCTTTTGAGGGCTAATCCTCACAGGAAGGGCGAAAAAAGTCAGGAGTGGGTTCTGCCATAGAAGGAATGGATCAAGGTCAATTTTGATGGGGCCTCTAGGGGGAACCCTAGGACCTCTGGGATAGGGGCCATTTCTCATGATGAGCATGGAAGTGTTCTAGCTTATGGAGCCAGAACTAGCCTAACAAAACCAACCAAGGGCCTCTTCCCTTGAGAAATTAGGAATACCCTGACTAGGACCTGCCACATGAGTCTCTCGCCCACCACCTGACATGGTTCCTGACCTTTTGCCTCAAAGCAAACTGCGCTCCACCACCTTTTCTTGCTTCTGAGGGATTTGATGATGAACCAATGACCACCCATCAACATCCAATGGAGCCTTTGACTTAATTGGGGTCTATTTTCCATGCATTTAGCTCTTTCCACTGGTCCTAGCTCCCACACAAACTTCACAACATCCCTCCACCCCTTTCTTGCATCTGAACATATGAACATCCATAGGTCGGGAAGCTGACCAAACCACCAATAGCTAAAAATTGCCCATTTCCTCATCCAACCACCGCCACGGTCCTTCCACCATTCTCAGACCTTTGCCAATCTCAGCCCGAGCCACCACATCCTCCAGCCCTCCCAACCATTTAGGTCTGATCACTAATGTCATCACCCATAGCACCTCTTCAGTCAAAATACCCACCATCAGGGCCAATGCCATAAACAAAGATGATATGTCCAGGTTTGTGCACGGTCGGCAGTCGGAAACCAAAAACTCTTCCCCCACCATCAAGCGCACAACCCTCCAAAAAACTTCCCCATCAACCCTAAAAACATTCATCAAACGATTGCTCAAAATTGAACCATGGAATGTAGGCATTTTTCCATCTGTAGATAGGGATAAATTGGCTTCCATCCTTCCCCACTCTGTCTTCCACAACCTGCATTCACAAACAAAACCCAAACCAACCACTGCAAACTGCCAGAAAACCAAAAGACAAGGCCCTAAAATAGCTAGCGCCACATCAAGAAATAAATACTCCACACGTAACACCTCAACCCAAGCATCATCACTCCTACGCCACCCATACAACTTACAACTAGATCAAATGACACGAGCCACATGAAACATCACTTCCCTCTACTCTAGAATCAAGAACAAATCACCAAAATCAAAATCACAACCTGGGTTCGCTTTTTCTTCCTAAACACACTCAACCAAATTCAAGAGGACACACATTTCATAAATCCTCAAATAAATTAAAGTTGCTATCCAAAGAACCATTAGCTCTGACATTCAAGAGTTTATCTGCCTCAATGTTTGCTTTCCTGAGGGCATGTGAAATCTTAAAATCATCAAATCCGCCTAGAAGGAGATTCATCTTTCTGATATGTTTGTCTAGATGTCAGGCCTCCATCTGACCCTTGGAAATCCCATTCAGCACAATTTGAGAATCCCCCTCTAGATGGAGTTTCTTCACTTCCAATCTCTTTGCCAAAAGTATGGCTTCTATAGCCGCTTGGCACTCGGCTTCATTGCTCATCCCATCCACCAACCTCTTAGCTCCATAAGCTAGAACACTTCCACGCTCATCACGAGCAATGGCCCCTACCCCAGAGGTCCTAGGGTTCCCCCTAGAGGCCCCATCAAAATTGACCTTGATCCATTCCTTCTCTGGCAGAACCCACTCCTAACTTTTGTTGCCCTTCCTGTGAGGATTACCCCTCAAAAGCCCATTAACGGGCCGATTTGCCATATGACATTTAATGATTGAAGATTTAATTAATTGTGTGCTCAAGATTGATTTAATTGCCTTTGGTTAGGACCTTGGTGATGTTGTCGAGATTAGGGGCCCATGGTTTAGGTGACCAATTTTAGGGTATTACAGTTATTAGGTTGGAGTGAGAACAAGGAAGAAAGGTAGGTGAATAGGATTGTCTCCAAGAATCTCTGTATCAGTTCAACTGAGAACAAACAACAGAATGACATCTTATGAACTGTGATATGACTGGAAGCCATTATTTAAATACTTAAAAGTGTTTGGAAGTAACTACTTCATTAAGAGAGATGTGGATGGATTAGGTAGCTTTGATTCTAGGAAAAAAAATAAAAATAAAAAATTTAAATGCCTTTTAACGGCATGCAGGCCGAATGATTTTTGTTTGAAAAAAAAAATAAAAAAATAAAAATTAAAAGGCGAAGTGTTTTTTTTTTTTAAAAAAGAAAAAACCTTTTTGGGGGGGTTTCCCCATGATACACAGGGTACCATGGGCCCCCCTGGCTTCGCAGGCCCTGCACCTATCAGTGCGGACCCCCCCGTCGGCCCTACCTTCTTGGCCCCCACCACCATAGCACCCCACCGACGTCTGCTCTCTGGTCCCCGCCGCCACCAGTGCTCTCCGCCGTCAGTGCCTCCCTTCCTACCATAGACACTCTTCGTCGTGCCCACTAGAAACCACCACTACGCCACCTACCCACCACCATAGCGCCACCCACGGGCCACCTCCACCTGGGCCACCTCCGCCCGGGCCTGCCCCCAAACCTCCTCCCTCTTGCCTTTTTTGGGGGGGGTTGGTTTTTTTGCCATAACTTGGGCAAACAGAGTCATTTTTTCAAAAATGAATAGGCATCGGAAAGCTGGTTCTGAGCTAGACCTTTTGGTGTTGGAATTTGTTTTCTAATTTTGCTATTTGACTATGTTTTTTTCCAGTCAAATTGGGGTCTCTTTTTTGCACTCTGGGAGCCGTAGAATGAGCATCCAAACTCCATTTTTTTTAAACTTTATATCGTTGGAAAGCTTGTTTTGTGTACTTTCCAGAAATATGGGTTTTATTACCATATTCTGATCCAAGAATATTTTATTCAGTTTTTTTCTTTTCAACACTCTGGTAGATATCTTGGTTGTTTCAGGTCCTGGGATCTCTTGTCTGAGTAGGATGTCTCATTTTTGGTTCTTCTTTCTGTTTCAAGTCTTATTATCATTTTAGCATTTCATTTATGCAAACACACTAAGATAAAGTTCCATCATGCATTGTTTACTTGGGATCTTGCACATCTTGTGCCTTCTTGTACATGCACTACTTTTAAAGTGCCATGAGGGGGTTGATGTTTGCCATCTACCTTTGTCTAGTGAGTGTTCCTTCCATGATATTCGCCTCATGTTGTGTGTCAAGTGAGTGTTCCTTCCATGACACTATGTACTTTCTCTACGCCTTCGATGTTCCTGATTCTTTGTCATGCAGTTCCTATTGGCCGTTCTTTTTAGTGTACTTGCCCCTCTCCCTCTTCAGCATTATGGGGAAGTTTTTCCTATTGGTTCTAATGCTTCTGTGGTTTGATTGATCAGCTCTTTAGGCTTTGGTTTCTCATGCCATTTGTATCTTCGAGTTTAGTTGTTTGATTTTGTTTGCCTTCTAATTCGAGTAGTATCGTTTGAGGGCACTCATATAGATTACAATCTTCTCTACCTAGTCATGTTCTATTTCAGTGGAGGTTCTTCAGATCAGCAGTTATTCTTCGACAATGTTTGCAGGTTCTTCATGCTTCAGTGATTCTTTTGATCTTCTCTTGTTCCTACCTTTTTGGAACATTCTTGTTTGGAGGCTTTTTCAGTCCTTCTTGCCTTTTCCATCTCTGTTTGGAGTAGAGTTTTTTTCCCACGTGGTTTTCTCTATTTCTCTAGTTCATAGAGATTTGGTTGTATTTGGATACCTGATCAGGCCTTGTTGTCGGGACCCATCTTTCTTGCTTTTAGTAGTTGTTCTAGGTTTTATCTTCTCCCTAAGTCTAGCTTAAGGGGGGGTGTTAGTATTCGGGTCTTTACTTGATTAATTAAACAATATTTGTTTAATTATTTAAGTTTCATTTATCTCTTTTACACTTAAGCTAACTTTAGGTGCATAATAATTAATTCTTTTATTAATTATTATGTGCAAGCCTAGGTTTTCCTTTTTAGGGTTTCTTGACCTATTAGAGGTTATTCTTTTCATTGTATTGTAAGGATTATCACATTACACATTTTGTGAATATTGAGCTCTCACCTTTTTGAGCATATTTTCTGTGTATTGTTTTTTCTGTTATTTGCTTCCTTGCTTCTCCTTGTAATAGATTATCCAACTTGCAGAGATCTTTAGGCTCCTCTGGTTTTGTTTTCTCAACTCTCATAGAAATCAAAGTTGAGATATTATTTCTTTCTTCTAAATTGAGATTAACTTGAAATCAGGAAAGCAATTAAAAAGAATTTAATCATTCTCCAAAATTAGAACTCAAAGCTTTTGAGAAAAAGAAGTTCAATTGCATTGAAAAGACTCTTTTCTTGAATAAATCAAATAATTGCATGGAATTAGCTATTTTTATCTCAAGTGCATGGAATTAATTAATTCTTATTTCCAATGCAACTCAAACTTATAATCTGAATGCATTTCAATTAAACTATAATTGGAATCTACCTCAAGGTTAACTGAATCTGATTTCTCAATTATTTTAATTAATCCTAAATTGTGTTTTTTCTTGATCTCTCTTGTGAATTTCTATAAATTCAGCCTTCAGCTCTCATTCAAAACACCCCAGAGATTTATTATTATACACTTTTCCCTCTGGAGTCATTGAATATATTGTGCTTGCTTTTTTGAGATTTTTGCATCTTCGCTTAATTTCTTTTTGCATATTTAGTTTACTTCATGATTGATTGAATCCATATTGCTTGAATCTTTCATCCATCTTGCATCCATTTAGCCTAATATCATGCTCATACTCATACAGATTAAATCCTTCATCTTGGTGTAGTCTAGTCACTGGTATTGCTTATACAAATCTGAGAGCAATCTTATACTCGCATCTTTTAGAAGGCAATTAGTCGATTTGTTATGGTTTTCATATTCATGCTTATATCTGTCTAACCATACATGTAATGACTTAATTGAAGTGTTGTGCCTGTAGCTATTAGACTTTTTCACTTTTTTCACACACACATTTCTAGCACCCACCGTGGGGCAGAAGACTACTTTTTTTGGCCTCCAAGACTAACTTTTTATTTTTATTTTTTCAGATTTTTTAATTTTCGGATTTTTTCCATATTATTTCTGCGTAATATCGTACGACATTTCCTATATGCCAGAACGATAAATTGTAGGTGTCATACAATCTGGTACGTTTATCATACGGCTAGGTGAGAATTGTCATATGATTCTATATTCTTTTGGTTAAAAAGCAAGTTTCATTCTTCACATTTTCTGTTCAATTTTGATTACACTGACACTGACCCTGGCTGGTTATCTGAAGAATTTTCAAAGCCTAATCAGTTTTTTGCAGAACGCTTGTTGAAGAATATGCTTGTCGCACAAAGACAATATGACTACTGATTCATTGTCTTTGCAGGTTGCATGAGGAGAATCAACCAAACATCATGTATTCTTTAAATTCATTTTTAGGCACCTAAATTGCTATCTGGTTAAAGAACAAATCTGTATTTTGTGTTTTAAGAAAATTCTGAGAGGTAGGAGAGTATGCTCTTGTCTTTATGGACAATCAGAAATCCAGACCCTTGAGGCATTTTCTTTAAGTTTGAGATTTGTATATCTTTAGCAGGCCTGCCCTCCTGAGGAGCTAATAACTCTATAGCCATTACGACCGGTGAGAGGGGAATGACCCAAGTGGGAATGAATAAACGCCAAGTACTCCAACCCACTATAAAATAAACGTGATTTGATGAAAATCAAGTCAACAGCAGTGCTTGGGAATAGCTATCCTCTGTACCTTCGGGTATATTAAACCTTGGTTTTCAAGGCTAGGAGACCTCTTAATTGAGTTTATACCTTGACATGTTGAATAGACCCCTTAATAGTTCCAATTCAAATTAGAAGCTACCTGGTTCACCTCCGAAAGGGGGATAATATTTGTGCAAGAGAGATAGTAACTCTCCCAAGATACTTGTCATTTTGTGCCCCCATTAGCATTTGGAGTCGGCTAATACGGCATTGAGAATCCATTGCATGAGGCTCGGTGGTTGTATTATGATTAGCTATTGGGTGTGTACTTGAGTCTACAAGTAAAGGTTTTCTTCTCTCACCAATTTCCGTAGGGTCTGCATGTTGTGATTGGAGTTATTATTCATACTACGTGTTTTCTATATTTTCATCCCTAAAATTAAAACTGGAATACCAAAATTGGAGAAAACAAGAAACAACTCAGTGATCGAAACTCTGTTCATGTCAAAACTAGTCTATCCTAGTCAAAACTGGTCATACTCAGTCATTGAAAACTTAGAATTTAACCTCTATCCAGATATTTTCATGTGAGTCCTCTAATTTATTGTCCTGTTCACACCAGATTTTGTATGATATTCTATCAGTCCTAAGAGTCTATCGTTTGAGCCTCCATCCTATGTCATACGAGCCCTGATTGTCTGTCATCTGGTTCTAAGAATTGTCATTTTATCCTGAATCCTGTGTCGTATGATAAACCTTTTCAATAATCAGTTTGTCATTCCAGATATACCCATCTGTCGTAAGGTACTAGGAAGAAACTCTTTTGAAACACTGTTGTTGTCCTCATAAAGCTTTTAAATTATCGTCTGGTCCTATAAAAACTATCGTACAAATATAGAATTTTGTCAGCCCAGAACAGTCAAACTTGCCTAAAACAGTCTCCAATGAGCATAAAACTAGTTATCATAATCTTTAGCATAAACAAATCAAAATAGTGTACCTCTACCATTTGTGTTGCACGATTTTGTCGGTCATCTTTCAGCTAGTTCAATCAACTACTTATCAAACTTAAGTCACTTAGATAACGTCTTATACAAGATAGATCATTCCTGAAACTAGACTGAGTTTTAGTCACTTCTCTTGAATCAACTTGAATAAACATCTTACATAGGATAGATCTTCCTGAAACTAGACTAAATCTTAGTTGCTTCTCTCAATCAATACGTTAACCAAACAACTAGCTATGAATTTTGATCTTGACTTTTGCATCACAAATAGCTCTAGGTCACATCAATTAATAAAAATGCCTATTCAAACCAGAAGTTCTCATAAGAAAAATGCCAAAGGAAAGAAGGAATCTTTTTCATATCAAGATAATCCATTTTTCGTAAAGGACCCACTCATTGATAGACCTTCATCATCAAATGTTCCAGTTTTTTATTAACCTTTATCTCCCACTATACCTGGAACAGAAGAAAATGACAAAGACAACCTCAGTATTCATGAAACTGACAATGATTCCTTATCAAGTGAATCTGAAGGCTTTGAACCTCCAAAAAAAGATATTCATAAATGTCAAAAGGATAAAGATTTCCGAAAAATGATAAAGGCTATCATGGCTAGAGAAAAATAAGACTATTTTCTAGAAGTAGCAAAACAAAGCACTAAACTTCCTACTGGTTATGATGTTCAGACTCTCATCACTAAAAAAGAAGAATCACCTATAATAATGGTACACAAACAATTACAATCCTTATAGATGAGATCACAGAACTGAAAAACAAGGATAAATCCCCAAAACAATATTCTCTAGAGACAATATGCCCATTTCCATTTGACAAAAACCTATACATGCCTCCATTTCCTTCATGAGTTGAGATCCCCAAATTTGACAAATATGATGGTACCTCAGATCCTCAAGATCATGTCAGAGAATTTTGTGCTTCGTGCATGGATTTCATGCACGAACAAACATATCTCATGCGCCTTTTTTCCGAGGAGTTTGGGAGGGCAAGCTATGGAATGGTTCTCAAGTCTACCTAAAGGGATTAAAACTTTTCAAGAATTAATTCAATCATTCCTACAACAATACTCCTATAACATTCGACATCCCATGACTATGATCAAGCTTTGCAATACCAAACAGAAAACAAGGGAGCCTTTTCTCACTTTCCTCCAACGTTGGAGAAAGATGTTCTCTAGATATTCACAACCTATTCCAGATTCGGAGAAAATGGATATATTCGTCAACAATCTGATCCCTGAAATGAAATATAGTATCCAAATGCAAGTACTCCCATCATTTAACAAGATGGTAGATAATGCTATTCGAATGGAAGATGTTCTTATAAAGAAAGGAGATATCTCACCTTGGAAAGAAACACAACCAGGATCTAGCTCTAAATAAAAGAATAAGTATTGGAAATATGGCAAAGATAACAACAAGAACGTTGTTAATGATAGAGTGGTAGACACTGTTAAAACCAACTCAAAGCCCATGATATTTAACTTGGCTAGTGGCACCCAAGCACTCAAAGCAGCTGAAACTGCAACAGAAAATCCTTTGAAAAAAGTAAAGGAGTGGTTCAAAGAGAAACCTTGGAATTCAAAACCTAGACGTGAATTCACTCCTCTGGAAGAATCATATGAATCCTCTTTCAAAACTTTATTGGCAAACGATCTGATAATGTTACCAAATAATTCTAGGCCATATGATCCCGAAGTCAAACCAAAATGGTGGAGAGAAAATGAATACTGTGACTACCATCGAAATAAAGGTCATAACACAAACAATTGCATGAAGCTCAAGCATGAGATTCAAGATCTCATAGACGTTGGTAAAATTGTTGTCAGGAATCACCTGACAAATGCTGATCACAAAGAATTTAAAGCTCCTTTACCTATTTATGAACAAGGTGATTCCTCAAAGACAAAAGGAGGTGCCAAAGTAAATTACACTTAGACCAGCAATGACAATGTCATCAACATGTTTGAGTCTTCCCAATTTGAATTTTGCAATGTGATTATAATCAAATACAAACAACATGAATCACGACATGCAAATGCTATGACCCGTTCTCAAAAGAAAGTCACTCTCCAAGGAGCTAGCTCTTCAACTCTTGCTCAAACAACATAAAACCTACCAACCTTGTCAAACAAACAAAAAGAATCAACATTTGACAAATTTAAAAGGCTAACTTCATCATCATCCTCTGGATATAGCATTGTTGAATAGTTGAAAAGGACAAATGCTCAAATTTCCATCTTTGAATAACTAAAAATCTCTTCTTCTCACAAAGAGATCTTGGACAAGGCCTTGCTCACCACTAATGTTCCAAAAGATCTAGATATTGATTGGTTTCAATCTATGGTGGGTCATCTGACTTCACCTCACTATTTGACCTTCTCTAAAGAAGATGACAACTTGCTAATTCATCCACATAACTAGCCATTGCATATTGAATCCATGATCCATAAACACAAAATTAAATGTGTTTTGATAGATGGAGGTGCAGGGTTGAATATTTGTACTTACAGTCTGCTTACATAGCTAGTATTTTCTGAAAATGTCACTGATCTGACCAAGAAAATAACAATTAAAGCCTATGATGAAGAAGAAAGGACCTCTAAAGGTTTATTATTATTACCAATCAGGGTGGGACATGTAGAAAGAGATGTCATTTTCCAGGTACTTGATCTTCCTGTGTCATACAATATCTTACTGGGCAGGTTGTGGATTCATGAAATGAAGGCAGTTCCATCTACATACCATCAATGCTTAAAATTCCCTTATAACAGAGTGGAAGTCAATATTCATGTTGATACAAATGTCCCCTGTAATGCATTGACAAAAGGTGTCGATACCTTTTTACCTCATAATAGAGTAGCCTCTACAAATGAAAGTTCAAAAACCTTGATGAAGGACTTGGAAAAGAAATTGAAAATTACCAATACTAGTATGGATGGCTACAAGATAGAACTAGTACTTTCATTAGTCTCTCTCCCTCCATCACCAAAATAGTTGGGCAATCCATCAAAGGCTATGAAAACACAGATTTCAACTCAAAATATCATATATGATGGTCTTTGTGTACAATCTTCTACTTCCCTGGCAGATGAAATAGAAGAGGATGTTGTTCTAAAATGGTTTTTTAAGGAAGATAGTGAAAACAAAGAAGTACGACATTGTGAGATTTCCTCAACACAATATGGTCTAGGCTACAAAATGATTCAACACATGGGATATTCAGGTACTGGTCCCTTGGACAAACATCAAGAGGGTATTATTGAGCCAATTTAGTTACAAACAAAATCTAGAAATGATAAGGTTGGACTGGGATACAATCCAGAAAAGACATCAGACCAAAAACATGCTTCTAAGCCTAAGTGGAGGAAAAAGATATCGCCTTCAACATCACAGGAAGTCAAAACTCAACAAAATCAAGCATAGTGTGGAAAAGAACAAGAGGAACTACCAATCAAAAGAGAAGAAACAACAGTCAGTACTCAAGTTCCAATGGTATCAGCTACAACACTACAAGAAGTTGAAGTTCTAGAAGATATGAAAGATGAAGTCGAAAGAATCAGAGAATTGTTTGCACCACTAAAAGTTCCAGTCACATAAACTGGTAGGCAACAAGTAGATGATTCAGAGACTGACTCAAATGAGTATGAATGGGGTTCAAACCACCTCTTAGATACATCCATTATAGAAACTCCAAAAGAGTCTAGTGATATCACAGATGACACTCAAGAGCTGATGCACTTAAAGCTAGAAAAGGAGATACAGGAAATCAGACTAAAAAGACAAGGAGACTATGAACAAAGGCTGAAAGAAGGAAGAATACCAAAAAAAAAATCATCTATTATATACCCCTCTAATAAGACAAAACAAATCAGGTATGGGACTACACAAGAAGAATTAGAAGCTACAGAAGAAGAACTGGTCATTAGTCCAGAGGAAGTTGAATGGAGTAGACATCGGGGACTCATAGAACCATCAAGGTTATGTCAACAGGTATGTCAGATACAAATGACAAATGAGCCAAAGCTTGAAGGTGATAGTTCTGATACTTAATATAAATATAGATCCAATAGCCAACAAGATGAGATGGGGGGAGTGAATCATACAAACTTAATCATCCATAAAAACATTAGATTCAACCTTGGTAACATATATATCAGTCATATAACCAAAAAACTATCAAACATGCAAACTCAAAAGCTTATGAACAATATAAACCTCATAACACCAAATTTAACGTGGAAACCCAAATAGGGAAAAACCACTATGGGATTTCAGACCCACTGAGAAATATACTCTTCTAGAGTATGCTCGGTTAAAAGCAAATCATGTTAAAGATTACAAACACATTGCTAGATGTGACCTAGTTAAGGGATTTCCCTCAGATCTGTTAGGATCTTCACTTTGTTAGAAGTGACCTTGTCAAAAAATTTCAAACACTCAATCAGAATGTCACCTTGTTAGAGGATTTACATATAAGACTGTTAATTCCACTCGGTTAAGAGATTGCCTGTCACTTTCACAAAATAACAGTAATGAAAATCTATCTACAACTTCACATCTAAAATTCTAAAGAAGATTCCTATTTGTTCAATACAATCTAGACATAGAACTAATCTTGTCTATCTGTTGGGCATCAATACTCTATTATACTAATAGGTCTTCAAGCTTCTATGCTTAGTAATCACTATGTAGCATCCCTGTGCAAACATTTGCCCACATACATTGTTTAACAACAGTTTCCTATTTATAAACAATTAGGTAACCGCTTAATCTCATTGATCACATTTCCCATGATCAATCATAGCCATCAGATCTTCAATCTTGTCCAGGTTCATTGTATCTTTTGATCTGAAAATGTTTTACCCCACCTTGGAACTTGCACATTCACCTTGGAACTTGTGTTAGGGTAATGTGGTTCAATCTGAGCTGTAGATCTTCATGCCGACTTTCCATTGCTTTAGATTCGTTAACAAACTTCTTCCACAGCTTACCAATCATTGATCCGCTCCAGCTCATCAGCTTATTTCATTAAATATCACATGTAAACATTTAATGCATTCTGTTATAGCTTGGTTACAACTTAGTGAATACTAAACTTCACTCGGTAGACATTCTATCTTCATTAACTGACAACGATAACCTTAAGGTTTACCAACTAGATTCCTTAGGGTTTACCAACTAGGTTCTTTGCTTGATATCATAGTGTAGATCTCATCATTGTCTGACTTGGTAGAGTTTCCCATTGAATCACTTCTCCCCTTATTCGTCATATTCTTTCCTATGTCTTTACCAACTTCTTTATAATCTTCATATCATACTTCTCAAGATATGGCAACATCATACTGAATTAGAAAATCAATTTCTTGACATCAATGACAAAATAATAATATCAAGATAGTAAAACATCTTTAATCAGTTATGTCCATAATCATCAACAACCTTCTCAATATCCTTATTGAAATGTCAACAATCTTTCATTATCTATTATAATGTAATATGGCCAACAATCTCCCCCTTTGGCATTGATGGCAAAACCAATTGATTTGACCTATAAAATATTCAGATTGTTGTGATTCTAAAATGCTTGAAATGCTCCCCCCCATACATTAGACTTCTCTTCTGTTTTCAATCTTTATTTCAATCTATAGTGTAGTCTTCTCTCAATCTTCTCCCATATATTCTTATTCTTCTCCCCCTTAGGTCTTCTCCCTCATTGGTAGGTCTTCTCCCCCTTTGACAACAATGCCAAAAAGTAAAGAACTAAAACATAATTTCTTTCTGTAAGAAGTTATTTCCTGTTGTTTATGTATCAACTGAGTCTCGGTCAGAGCATTTGTCTTCAATTCTTGTTCTCTATATCATTCTTTGTATAATTCCAGTAATAATTCAAGTACACTTTTAGAAAAACATTCTAAAGTGTATCACTCCAACATCAACTCCCCAAAAGATATTCAATAGAGTCATCGAAGTGATGCTTTCACCAAACTCGGTCAGTGAGTAGAAGATAGGGGTAGGACCCCTAACTTACTTCTGAGATATTCAAAAGTGTCCTTTTGTAGTGGCTTGGTGAAGATACTAGCTATTTGCTCCTTTGTGTTAACATATTCCAACACCACTTTCTTCTCTTGAACTTCTTCTCTAAGATAATGATATTTGATAGATATGTGCTTTGTCTTAGAGTGTATAACAGGATTCTTTGAAATATTAATGGCACTAGTATTGTCACAGAATATAGTTATTGGCTCGGTAACTTTATCATTTATACCTTCCAACAGTTGTTTGATCCATGCAATGTTGGTGCAATTCAGTGTTGCAGCAACATATTCAGCTTCGGCTGTTGATTGAGATACACATCCTTGTTTCTTGCTAAGCCAACTCACTAGTCTTTCTCCTAAGAAGAAAGCTCCTCCACTTGTGCTTTTCCTGTCATCAATGTTGCCTGCCCAATCAGCATCAGTATAAACTTTCAAATCAAAATTATTTCCTTTCTGATATACTAAGCCATAATCTTCAGTGCCTTTCAGGTATCTAAAAATTCTTTTGATTGTCGTCATGTGTATTTCCTTAGGATCTGCAGAGAATCTTGCAACAATACCTACTGCATGTGTTATATCTGGCATGCTGTGAACAACATATTTTAGTTTTCCAATCATGGATCGGTAGAGTGTCTCATCAACAGATGCAAATTCATCATTCTTTGATAGTTTATAGTTGGTAGTCATAGGAGTACTTTACTAGTTTTGAATCTTCCATTCCAAATTTCTTCAAGATTTCCTTTATGTACCTGGATTGAGTAATGAAAATCTCATTTTTCATTTGCAATATCTGTAAACCTATAAAATACTTTATCTCACCGATTAATGACATCTCAAATTCTTTGCTCATTTCATTTCCAAAGTTCTTGCATAAAGAGTCATTTACACAAAATATAATATCATCAACAAATATGGCTGAGATTAGTATTCCATTTTCATCATTCTTCATGTACATGTTGATGTTCTCACTTGTCCTTATAAAACCAATCTTAATCAAATAAGAGTGCAATCTTTCATACCATGCTCTAGGTGCTTGTTTCAGACCATATAAAGCTTTGTTCAATTTACATACCTGATCTTTATTATTGTCTTCAACAAATCTTTCAGGTTGTTCAATGAAAACTTCTTCTTCTAATATTCCATTCATAAATGCAAATTTGACATCCATTTGATATACCTTGAAGTTCTTGAAAGCAGCATATGCCAACAATGTTCTTACTCCTTCAAGTCTAGCAACAGGTGCAAAAGTCTCACCATAATCAATTCCTTTTTCTTGGGCATAACCTTTGCAAAGTAGTCTTGCTTTGTTCCGAATGACCTCACCTTTTTCATTTAGCTTTTTTCTGAAGATCCACTTTGTACCGATTACATTTTTTTCCTTTGGTCTTGGGATGTCCATGTGTCATTCTTCTTGATTTGATCAATCTCTTCTATCATAGCATTTATCCAATCTTCACTGTTAAATGCCTCTTTCACTATTCTCGGTTCAAATTCAGATATCAAACATGTGTTCTGTCTCAGTTTGTTCCTTGTCATCACTAGATCATCCTTATCTCCTATAATCTGACTTGGTGCATGGTGTCTTCTGACATACTTGGCTAATACAGGCTCAGTAGGCTCTGTATGATCTTCTTCATCATTCGGTAACTGGATATCTTCTTCATTTTCTTCAACAGTTATCTCGGTAGGACTTCTTGGTTGCACATAGACAAATTCATCATAGTCTTCTGGTTCTTTGGAATTTCCTTCATCATTTCTTTCTGCAAATTCATCAATTTTCACATTTGCACTTTCTACTATTTTGTTAGATGATTTGATCAGACATTTAAATGCTTTGCTTCTAGAAGAATATCCTAGAAGTGTTCCTTCTTCACTTTTCTGATCAAACTTGCCATTTCTATCATCTTTATGAACATGGCATTTACTTCCAAAGATCTTAAAATAACTTCCATTAGGTTTCTTGCCATACTAGATTTCATAAGGTGTCTTCAAAGTACCTTTCTTCAATTGAACTTGGTTCAAGGTGTAAATAGTTGTGCTTATTGCTTCTCTCCAAAATGTTTGTGGAACCTTCTTCTCAATCATCAGTGTTCTAGCACAATCCACAATAGATCTATTTCTTCTTTCAGCTATTCCATTATGTTGTGGAGTTCTTGGTGCAGAGACTTGTCTTTTAATACCATGATCATTGCAAAATAGGTTGAACTCATCAGATGTGAACTCTCCTCCTCTATCTGATCTAAGACATTTCAGTTGTCTTCCTATTTCATTTTCAACTCTAGCCTTGTACCATTTAAACATTTGAAAAGATTCTGATTTTTCTTTTAAAAACATTACTGACATCATCCTTGAATAGTCATCCACAAATAATATGAAATGCTTATCACCATAATAACTTTGAACTTTCATAGGACCACAAAGATTAGTGTGCACAAGATCTAAAATTCCCTTAGAAGTGTAGGACTTACTTGTAAAGCTTGATCTTGTCATCTTACCCATCTGGCATCCTTGACACATAGCATTCTCAGGTTTTTCAAGACTCGGTAGACCTCTTACTCGGTGCTTCTTACTTATTTTGATCAGATTATCAAAATTAACATGACAAAACCTTTTATTCCATAACCAGGTATTATCAATATTTGCATGCAAACACTTATTGTGAGTTGAGTCAAGGTGAAATGTATTACCTTTTGTTTGTGTCCTGGTAGCAGCTAACTTTCCATTCTTGTCATGAACTTTGACAATTCCTTTCTGAAATTCTATTCAGTAACCTATGTTGTTTAGTTGTGCTACACTCAACAAATTGTATTTCAATCCTTCAACCCAATAAACATCATTGCATCTTGCATTATCAAGAAGTGTTATGGATCCTTTACCTCTTACCAGACATGGTGCATCATTACCAAATCTAACATAGCCTCCATCATAATCTTCTAACATAACAAACTTGTGTTTATCTCCTGTCATATGATGTGAGCATCCACTATCTATAATCCAAGAATCATTAGTGTTTATGTGAGATATTAGGGCTTTTTCTTCATACCTTTCTTCATCTGATCCATCCTTGATAGCCACATAAACAACTTCCTATGTATCTATCTCATCTGATTTATCATCGTTAGATTCTTCATCAACTATTAAGCATGTCTTTCTATCTCTTCTTTTGAAGTCTCAGTGTCCTCTGTAATGGTTATCTTTCTGTCTGTCATCTCGGTAATCTCTCTTTTCAGTGAAATCTTTGTCAGGACAGTTAGAAGCCATATGTCCAATCTTATCACAATTGAAACATTTCAAAGGTAATTTTCCTTTATACTTACCTTTGCCTCTCGGTAACCTTTTGGCCAATAGTGCTTCAAACTCTTCTTGCTTTCTGATTTCTTCATACAGTTTGTGTACTTCTTCCATGTTCTTCCAAAATCTTGCACTTGCTCCACTGTGATCTCCTTCAGAGTACTTATACTTTCTTTCATTGTAATCATTAGATTCATTCAGATGAAAAGAACTAAATGCAGATTCAACTTTATTTACCGATGACCCACTGCTATCAAAATTACTTAACTCAAAAGCATGTAGCTTACCAATAGTAGCATCCAAGGAAACTGGTATATTGGGTACAGAACTCAATTCATTGATTGCAGAGACTCAGATTGCATAGGCAGGTAGAAGGGTTCTTAACAACTTACTTGTTACACCCTTTTCTTCAATAGTTCCTCCTGCTCCTTTGATTTGATTTACAATCTCCTTTAGTCTTGTATTGTACTGGGTTATGTTCTCACCTTCATTCATCCTCATAGATTCAAGTTGTCCTCTTAGACTATCCACTTTTTCTCTTTGAACATGTTCATCTCCTCCATATATAGATATGAGCTCAGTCCACATTTCCTTTGCATCAGTACATCCTTCTAGATCATTGAACTCTGAATCGGTCAATGCAGATATTATTTCAATCATTGCTTGAATATGTTCTTTCTTTGCCTTTATCTCTTCCATAGTCAATGGATAGGTGCTCGGTGCAACAAAATCATTCTCTAGATAGTATATAGCATATTCTCCAACTCCTGATAGATGTAGCTTCATCCTTTTCTACCATGTAGAGAAACTTGACTTATTCAGCTTAGGTGCATCCCTCTTATACATCTTTGGATCTTTAACTCAAGTGCCTTTAAACTTTCCTTTCAGAGTCCAAAGCTCTGATACTTAATATAAGTACAGATCCAATAGCCAACAAGATGAGAGGGGGGGGTGAATCATACAAACTTAATCATCCATAAAAACATTAGATTCAACCTCGGTAACATATATATCAGTCATATAACCAAAAAATTGTCAAACATGCAAACTCAAAAGCATATGAACAATATAAACCTCATAACACCAGATTTTACATGGAAACCCAAATAGGGAAAAACCACTATGGGTTTTCGGACCCACTAAGAAATATACTCTTCTAGAGTATGCTCGGTTAAAAGCAAATCATGTTAAAGATTACAAACACATTGCTAGATGTGACCTGGTTAAGGGATTTCCCTCAGATCTGTTAGGATCTTCACTTTGTTAGAAGTGACCTTGTCAAAGGATTTCAAACACTCAATCAGAATGTCACCTTGTTAGAGGATTTACATATAAGACTATTAAGTCCACTCGGTTAAGAGATTTCCTGTCACTTTCACAAAATAACAGTAATGAAAATCTATCTGCAACTTCACATCTAAAATTCTAAAGAAGATTCCTATTTGTTCAATACAATCTAAACATAGAACTAATCTTGTCTATTTGCTGGGCATCAATACTCTGTTATACTAACAGGTCTTCAAGCTTCTATGCTCGGTAATCACTATGTAGCATCCCTGTGCATACATTTGCCCACATACATTGTTCAACAACAATTTCCTATTATAAACAATTAGGTAACTGCTTAATCTCATTGATCACATTTATTATGATCAATCATAGCCATCAGATCTTCAATCTTGTCCAGGTTCATTGTATCTTTTGATCTGAAAACATTTTACCCTGCCTTGGAACTTGTACATTCACCTTGGAACTTGTGTTAGGGTAATGCAGTTCAATCTAAGTTGTAGATCTTCATGCCAACTTTCCATTGCCTTAGATTCGTTAACAAACTTCTTCCATGGCTTACCAATCATTGATCCGCTCCAGCTCATCAGCTTCTTTCATTAAATATCACATGTAAACATTTAATGCATTCTGTTATAGCTCGGTTATAACTCGGTGAATACTAAACTTCACTTGGTAGACATTCTATCTTCATTAACCGACAGCGATAACCTTAGGGTTTACCGACTAGGTTCTTTGTCTGATATCATAGTGTAGTATTAACCTTTACATTTTACAACATATGTATGATGTTAAAACAATCTTAAACATCAAGATCTCATCATTGTCTGACTTGGAAGAGTTGCCATTGAATAACTTATCCCCTTATTCATCATATTCTTTCCTGTGTCTTTATCGACTTCTTTATAATCTTCATATCATACTTCTCAAGATATGGCAACATCATATTGAATTAGAAAATCAATTTCTTGACATTAATGACAAAATAATAATATCAAGATAATAAAACATCTTTAATTAGTTATGTTCATAATCATCAACAACCTTCTCAATATCCTTATTGAAATGTCAACAATCTTTCATTGTTTGTTATAATGTAATATGGCCAACAGAAGGAACTTGCAGCATTAAAGATGTCGGTGTTGATACCATACATATATTCACTCAATCACTTGAAGAAGACTCATAAACTTCATCCGATGACTCTGATGACTCTAACAACAGTCCTATTTATGACAATATCTACTCAGCATCAAACTCTGAATCATCTGATGTAAATGATGAGAATTTGTCTATTGATCTTGTTACTATCAAACCACGATATGAAATCTAGTCTGGCGTAGAGAACAATGCTACAAGTAGGTCTATTGGATTAGGTCAACTAAATATTAATGTGCACTTTAATAATCATGTTCTGAAATTTCCTGGTCTTTAGACATTTACGCAAGGTGTCCTTCTGGAACTCGACTTTTTGATCCATAGTCATGATGACAATACTGTGAACTCTCACGAACCTGTCCAAACTCTATCCTTGGTCCATCCTAAATTAATTGACTATAGTCTACAAGACCAACCTATGAATGTAGCTACTTTTTCCAATGACTACACGCTAGCCTATTACCTCAATGTAGTTGAACCCATGTACTCTTCCACCAGCAAACAGAGTGAGAACATGACTGAAACAGATATCAAGTATCTTAGTCGCAAAAATCCAAAAAATAAAAATAAAAGATCTGATGGCGAAAACCACATTGTGGCAGTGTCAGAATCTAAAAAAGAGAAAATAAAGGACATACCTTATGGTGAAAACCTCTTTGAGGTTCCCAAAGGTGAGATACTTGATATACTGCCAAGTCATTTTTAGGAAAGGTCTTCTATATTGATCAAGCCAACTCAGCCAGTGAACATTGGGAGTCAAGAGACACCACACATCATTCACTTAGCTCAATCACTATCAGCAAAAGAATTGAAAGATTTCACTCATCTATTTTCAGAAAAGAAGATCAATTTTGCATGGAAGTACTCTGATATGCCAGGCCTAGATCTTGATCTTATCAAGCACCATCTTTCTATCACACCAGGGGTTAAACCAGTCAAGCAAAAACTTAGTAAGATGCACCCTCACATGGCACTACTAGTCAAGTCCGAGCTAGAAAAACTACTAAAAGCTAGATTTATTAGAGCTATAGACTATGTGGAATGGATTTCAAACATAGTACCTGTGTCGAAGGCAGACAAATCTATTAGGGTTTGCATAGACTTAGAGATCTCAACAAAGCTTGTTCGAAGGATGACTTTCCATTACCAAACATTGACATGATAGTTGATATGATTGTTGGGTATAAGATGTACTCACTAATGGATAGATTCTCTAGCTATAATCAGATCAAAATAGCTCCTGGAGATCAAGAAAAGACAATTTTCACGTGTGCATGGGGAACCTTTTGCTGGAATGTCATGCCATTTGGGCTAAAGAAGACAGAAGCAACTTACCAAAGAGTAGTAACTACTATGTTTCATGATATGATGCGTAAGAATATGGAATACTATGTTGATGACACTTTAGTGAAGACTATGAAGAGATCCACGCATATTCAAGAGCTAGGTCTTATACTAGATAGAATGTAAAAATTCAAACTCCGATGAAATCCAAAAACGTGCACATTCGGGGTAACATCAAGAAAATTACTTGGCTACATCATTTCAAAGAAGGTAATCAAGGTTGATCCTAAAAAGTTCCAAGCTATAATGGAAATGCCGCCTCCAAAGAACATCAGTCAAATGAGAAGTTGACAAGGACATCTCCAGTCAATTAAACACTTTATTTCTCAGCTAGCAAACAAAGCTCAACCCTTCACAAAAGTATTAAAGAAAGGAGTAACATACAACTGGGATCAAGAATGTGAACACCTTCAACAAATCAAAGAATACTTTTCCAATCCACCAATACTAATGCCACCAATTCAAGGCAAACCATTGATCTTATATATATCAGCTATCGATACATCACTGGGGCACTTCTGGCACAACATGATGAGAATAAAAAGGAGCGAGCTATTTATTACATAAGTAGAACCTTGGTGTCTTATGAAATGAACTATACTATAATATAAAAAGCATGTTTGGCATTGGTCTTTGCATCACAAAAATTGAGACACTACATGTTAGCACATTCAATCAAGTTGGTGGCTAAGATTGATCCGCTCAAATATCTTCTCAGCAAAGCAACACTTACTTGAAGATTGGCTAAATGGGTCATGGTACTTATAGAGCTTGATATTGAATATGTGGAACACAAAGCCATCAAAGGATAGGTAATTTCATATCAACTCGCTGAAGCTCCACTTGAAGACACTCAACCTCTGCATATATAATTTCCCGATGAGTCAATCATGCACCTTACTCAACAATCATGGAAGATGTTCTTTGATGGATATTTCACCCAACATGGTTCTGGTGTTGGAATATTGTTTATTACTCCTCAGAAATATTTAATCCCAAAGGCTCACAAGATTCTCATCCCTTGCACAAACAACATTGCAGAGTATGAAGCTCTGGTAAACGGGATCAAGCTGGCTATTGAATGGAAGGTTTTGGAATTACACATCTATGGAGATTCTCAGCTAATCATCAATCAAATAAATGATACATATCATACTCGAGATGAGAAACTGATGCCTTATAAGAGAATGGTGGATGATCTCAAGAAATATTTTACTTTTATATCATTCCAACAGATTCCCAGATCCACAAACAAAGAAGCAGATGCTATGGCCACCTTGGCATCCATACCGGAGTTACAGGAATCTAATTTTCCCTTTGAATTCCTAGTGGAAGAGTTACATTACCCTGCCTATGATTCTCTTGAGTCCCAAATAGTCTGTTCTATTATTATACATGACTCATCTCACTACAACCACATCTACTCTTATCTACGTGACCAAATTATCCCTAAAAATATTACCCGTAATGAGAAAAGGAACCTAACTTGAAATGCTTCACAATACGTCATCATTGCTAATGATCTATTTAGGTGAGGTTTGGATGGTACATTACTTAGGTGTCTAGAAACTGAAGAGTCTAAACGTGCATTATCAGAAGTCCATGAAGGTATTTGTGGATCTCATTTGAATGGTCTTACTTTAACTCAGAAACTACTAAGGGCTGGCTACTACTGGCCAAACATGGAGAAGGACGCTATAAAGTTTTCTAAAACTTGTGAGAAGTGTCAACTACATGGGAACCTCATACATGCTCCAATAAGATATCTCATACCCTTCATTACACATTGTCCTTTTCAGCAATGGGCCTTTGATCTCATTGGTCAAATATATCTTGCATCATCCAACGGACATAAGTTTAGCATAACTACCATTGAGTATCTCACTAAGTGGGTAGAAGTGATTCCACTCATCAAAGCAACTGGTAAACAAGTAGCTCTATTCATCCTTAACTATATCATCTACAAATATGGTATACCTTCGTCCATCGTGACTGACAATGGAAGACAATTCAAAAATAAAGATCTAGATGAGCTCTATAAGAAATTCAAAATTAAACAACACTAGTCATCTATATATTACGCTCAAGGTAATGGACAAGCTGAGGCATCTAATAAAAACCTGATGACTATCTTACACAGAACAGTTAACAAATCTAGGAAGGATTGGCATCTACAGTTCAATCCTGCATTATGGGCTTATAGAACAAGTATCGGAACACCTACTGGGGCTACAACTATTTCTTTGGTGTATGGATCCGGAGCAATATTACCTATTGAAGTGGAAATACCATCTTTAAGATTTACTTTGCAAGGTCTTGTTACTGATGAAGACTATAGTATCTAGATTGCAAGAACTCGAATTGCTGGATGAATGTCAGCAAGTGGCATTTGATTATATGAGAGTGTATCAAAAGAGAATGTCCACAAGATATAACAAGAAAGTTTAACAACAAGAATTTCAGGTTGGTGACCTTGTTCTGAGAGAAAATCCTAAAAATCAACAGTTTCAAGACAACAAAGGGAAGTTTGAACCCAACTGGCTAGGTCCCTACATTGTCACTGCAGTATTTGGCTCTGGTGCCTATCAGCTCTCAACATCAGAAGCAGAACAGCTCTGTGAATCAATTAACACCATAGATTTGAATAAATTCTTCATTTAGCATTCTCTGCTCTAGCAACCTGTACAATTGAAAAAGTCCTGAAAAAAAAAAAGATATTTGCCAAGAAGGTGAAAACCTAGCAAACAAGCGCCTCTTGTACTCAAGTGCTCCATCTATCAACACAACTTTGGCATTTCTTCTTTCATTAATCTTTTCTTTCACTTGTACATATATTTCGGTCATGTTTGTGACATCCTGGTTCGTTGGAACCCTCATGGCTTGAAATTGATTAATGCCCTAGTCTTAGGGTAATTGACAAAGCACATTACATGTCCTAAGCAGTGTCAACCAAGTCAAATTTCTATCAGTGAAACTTGGTCGTCCACTCTGAGTTAGTCACCTGTCTCCTAACTACTAAAGAGTTTTATCACTGAGTAAACAAAAAAAACAACATTACTGAAAACAATCACTAAACAGTTTGAGCTATGAATGAAAATTTTCTTTGTGTGCTATATTTTATATTGGTTTTCGATTATTATCCCTCTGAGTAACTCAAGGAAGTCTATCTTGACTAAGAGGAGCAAGGATTGGGGGCATAATGTTTTCTTTGTTTTCTGCTTGTAGGAATGATTCTGATGATCCAGAAACATCTAATTAGCTAGGTATCTGTGATAAGAGCCTTCACATCAAGGTGAAATCACCACACATACCTCGACTCTTCTTATTTGAATGCTATAGGGAGATTCACATCATTTCTTTATTTGTTTTGAGGGAATTTCTTTATCATGCAATCCGGGTTCTTGCGTAATCTGTCCAAGGATATGAACGAAAAAAAGATCATTGCGGACAAGATAATTAATATTGCACATGAAAAGAAAGGAACTCTAATCTGCCTACTATGTTTGTTAAAGCTCAGTGATGAAACTTAAGCATTTCGAATCTCATGACTAGGTTTAGGTTGAATTTCATTATGTATTGAATTTAGAGTGATTTTGGTATGGTAATGATCTCTTTATCTTCTGAATGAGAGTTGGAAGCATCATCATTTCTTAGCTAAGTGGTCTCTTTTCCATAATTTCTTTGATCGAATACTTGTGTTTTGAGATGTTAGTTGCATACATAAGTATTTTATATAGATCCATACATTTCATTATATCAATTTGCATTCATCTTATGCATTGAAAAAGAAAAATTTGCATTACTCATTTACCTCATTCATCATCATTTATTTTCATATGAAAAGAAAAAATAAACATCCATATTCATTTGCATTATATCCATACTAAAAAGATATGCATACATTTAGAACAAAGCATATAGAAGAAAAAATCTCATAATCAATTGAGACAAGTACAATGAAGTCAAATCAAGATCTCGTATATATAATCATCAATATCTCAAGGTACAAAATAATGTCAACTAACATATACAAATTCCCATTGGAGCAAGAATTGTAAGGGCTACAACAAATGGGTGTGTCTACAAAAATAATATCTAGCTCTCAGCCTCTCCTTCATCACTAGGTCGTGGAGGAGGTGTGGCCTGTTGACCAGGGTCCTGACGAGGTGCTCGAGCTCCCTCAGATCGATCCATATACTACGAGTAGGGTACAACCTATTGCGCTATTGGAACCGCTATGCTATACACTGCAACATAGTAGGATGCCTGACTCGTCTGATGGAGTACCTCCTACCGCAAAGAGTCTCTCTCTACTCTCATCTCTGCTAGCTATCAGTCTCACTGTGCTAGCTGAGTTTGTGCCGCTGTCAACTATGACTACGAACCAGCCAAATGTGCTCTCATTAACCATGTTGCATCTGCTCCATGCTCCCTCACACGCTCTCTACCTCCATTTCCACCTCCGGCTCCACCATGATCATCTCTCCTCTGTCTCACCTATCTAGGAGCTACTCGCTCCTCCTCACCTCCACCCTCAGGTACCCTAGCTCCACTCAGCATCATGCCAACATCCCCTAGGGATCCACCCTCTCCTCTTTGTTGCTGCCTACCACTAGCTAGTACCCTGCTACTGCTAGCACTAGGATCGCCACATGTCCACCTCGGAGCCTCAGCTCTCGGTCCTTGCTTGTGTCCCTACCCCTGTCCCTGCACGGGGGCATCATCCTTAACCTCCTCTATATGAGGTGCCTACTCTGCTAGATATATAAATCTCAGGAATGGATGCTGCTAAAACCAATCCTTGTACTAGGGCAATACCCTCGCATCTACAACATCATCCATGTAATCCCATCTAAGCCATTATAACCCAGTCAACTCCTGCATGCCTAGGGCATATGATTGCCTCGGTCCCCATCCACACCTCTCCTCGTTTGCATAATGCGTGTATGCAGTAAACTCATATGAGATCATCTGAGGTCTACCATACTGCCTCATCACCTGACTAACAATGAACCACTCAACAATAGTCACAGATCTACCGATGAGTGGCCAAGTCGTGAATAAGTCCCTGTGAACAACCCTCCAATTGTCCCATGGCTCTAGACCCCTGTACAATCTCCATATCATGACTATCAAGTTGTCCAACTGTTTCCTCCAAAAATTTGTCTTGCCCAAATGGGGCTGAGTAACATAACCTGAATATCTATAAATAATGGGTTGTTGTGAATCCCTGCCCTCATTGACAATCAACCTGCATACTAGGAGATACTCCCAGACCCATACCTACAAAATCAAAACTCCTACAGCCATACTCTTCCCCTCCCTATATACAATCTCATGCATCTCGCGATACATGTGTGCCAATATACATGAACCCCAGCCTAACCTCTAGGGGTGCTCCACAAGCCTCTCCAACATCCTACCCCATCCACATAAAAATCCCTATTGTCCCCTGTCTGACATCAGATAGCATCCGATAAAACCTACCAAGACGCAAGCCAATGGAAAGTCCTCACTGTACCTGGTCATCATCACGTCCCAACTGATATAATATGTCAGAATGTCTGGATCCCTAAATACGTGTCTCACAACTAGTAACCTAGGACGCTGCATTGCATCGTAATCAACCTTATCCCCAGCAAAAGGGATACAAAGAATCCTGTATACATCCTCGGGAGTGATAATCATCTCCCCAACTGGCAAATGGAATGTGTTATGCTTTGAGTGAAACCTCTCTATAAGTGCAGTGAGCATACCGTGATTCACATGGATATCAGGCAACTCGAGAAGGTGGGTCAATCCGCACAAATCTATATGTACCCGGTCTACATCTGATAACTGACACACTAATGTCATTGTCAATGGATATACACATCTGAATAACACATGGGGAAATCTAACCTGCAAAAATCAAACAATGATGCATCAGGAAACATTTCAAATTATGCTATAAGAGAAACAAAACATCATGCAAATCCAACTACACCAACTGCAAAATCAAAATTTCAAGTTTGCACCTTCAAAAATGCTTACTTTTTTTCAAATGACAAAACATCACAGAGGCACCAACTCGTATGAGTCAGGAATTGGTCTAGTACAGCACAAGACTAGTTTCAACATGACAAAATGGACTCTTTTGAAGGTTCTTGTACAATAGAAGGGTAGGTTCGGGATGACAAAACTAGTAGACTTAAACGATAAAACAAACTTAATCAGTTTATCGTATGAGACAGGATTCCATCTTGCACGACAAATTGACAACGACCGACTTTTACATGCCTAAAAATTCAAAAATTCAACAAAAAAATTTAAAATTGAGAAAATAAAAAAGGCTTAACATTGATCGCTTACCGCTGGCTCATAGTTCCGAGGTTGATTATGTCATCTCTAGTGCTCGAATTGATGCTCCTATGTGGGAACCACCATTTTTCTTTGCAGAAGGCTTTTTGAATTTTCAAACTTGGAGGGTTAAAACCCTAATTTTTCAACTTGCTCTGATGGACATGAAAATTGTACCCTTAGCTAATTTGCCCATCTTGATTCCATTTTCGGGATCGAAATCAAAATCCGAGATCATTTTGCTAGTCAATTTTACAATTTGGACCACTTAGCGCTTTTCATCAAAAGCTCATTCTTTCTTCAATTTGTGCTCAATTTCTCATCAATCAACGCCAAATCTTTAAACATTCCTCTGAATCAATTTTTTCTCAACTCAAAATCATCACTAAACAATTGCCTAAAATCATGTACCCTCATTAACTTTTGATTTCTCTCCCAAGGGGGTATACTCATGACCTTATGCTCACATTTGCAATGTCAAAAAAATTTCAAATCTTCATCAAAAGTCGAGCAAAAATCTTTTTCAACTAAAGAAAATCAAATTCTTATTGCTAATGGACATCTTAGCTTCATTGCTTCATATCAATTTGAGCTTTCTCGTTCATCTGAATTGAATCAATCACTAGGGATATATCAGTTTCATCACTTCATATCAAGTTGATATTTGTCTTCATCTGAATCAGTCTCTTAATGTTAATCAGTTTAATTGCTTTATATCAAGTTGATTATTCATTTAAACTCAATCAAAATTTTAAAGAGTATCTTTGACCACACACTCAATCTAAGTAGGTGTTCAGTTTCATCGCATCAAATCAAGCTGGATAGTTTATCTTCGCTCGTCGTATCTTGATCCATCAAGTTCAAGATTGATTTTATCTTCGCTCATTGTGTCTAGTTCAATCAAGTTCTAGATCAGTAAGATCCTCTTCTTGATCAATCAAGTTCAAGTTTGGTATCTTTGCTCTCTATTGGCCCTAGTTCAATAAAGTTTGGGATCGGTATCGCTTTAATTAACTCTGTTCAGCTTCATCGCTTCAAATCAAGCTAAACAGCTCGCTCTTCATCTAGTTCGTTATCAATCAAGTTCACAACTGGCATCTCCTAGACATCAACTATTCTTTGAACCAATGTGTTGCTCACACATTAATTCAAAGAGGGGCAAATGTAATACCCTAAAATTGGTCACCTCAACCATGGGCCCCTAATCTCAACAACATCACCAAGGTCCTAACCAAAGGCAATTAAATCAATCTTGAGCACACAATTAATTAATTCTTCAATCATTAAATGTCACATGGCAAATCAATTACTCAATATTAATTAAATATTTATTTAATTAATTGAATCGCTCCAAGAATATCATTTTATTCAATTATCCTATTTAATTTATTAAATATCCTAGAATATTTAATTAATTAATTAATTTTCCATTTAATCATGCAAAAAGGAATTAATTTATTATAAAAGAGGAATTAATCACAAAGCAAGAGTTAAATTGAAAATAGAATAAAAGAATTGACTCAAGAGAAATCAAACTTGAGATATTATTTCTTTCTTCTAAATTGAGATTAATGTGAAATCAGAAAATCAATTAAAAAGAATTTAATCATTCTCCAAAATTAGAACTCAAAGCTTTTGAGAAAAAGAAGTTCAGTTGCATTGAAAAGACTCTTTTCTTGAATAAATCAAATAATTGCATGGAATTAGCTATTTTTATCTCAAGTGCATGGAATTAATTAATTCTTATTTCCATTGCAACTCGAACTTATAATCTGAATGCATTTGAATTAAACTATAATTGGAATCAATCTCAAGGTTAACTAAATCTGATTTCTCAATTATTTCAATTAATGCTAAATTGTGCTTTTTCTTGATCTCTCTTGTGAATTTCTATAAATTCAACCTTCAGCTCTCATTCAAAACACCCCGGAGATTTATTATTATACACTTTTCGCTCTGGAGTCATTGAATATATTGTGCTTTCTTTTTTGAGATTTTTGCATCTTAGCTTAATTTATTTTTGCATATTTAGTTTACTTCATGATTTCTTGAATCCATATTGCTTGAATCTTTCATCCATCTTGCATCCATTTAGCTTAATATCATCCTCATGCTCATATAGATTAAATCCTTCGTCTTGGTGTAGTCTAGTCACTGGTATTGCTTATACAAATCTAAGAGCAATCTTATACTCGCATCTTTTAGAAGGAAATTAGTAAATTTGTTATGGTTTTCATATTCATTCTTAGATTTGTTTAACCATACATGTAATGACTTAATTAAAGTGTTGTGCCTGCAGCTATTAGACTTATTTCACTTTTTTCACATAGGTACTTGGTATAGGTTCTGATAGTTAGACCTCCAAGGCCTAATTCACCTTATCTTTCCTCCAAGGTATAGCCACAAGTGCTTTACTCAACTCTTCCTATTGAGGATTCCACCTCAATCCATATCACACCTTCCTAGTACTCCAAGAACCTTTGCTAAGGATCTTTATCCACCATTATGTTGTATATGTTCAAAATGCATTTACATAGTGTCTTTGTTGTCTTTTAGGGTTTTTATTACCTTCTAGTCCATCACCAAGCCTTTTCAACCTTCCTATGTCCTTACCGGGCTCCAAGTAGACCTAATACAATTAGCCCTCCTATTGCGGTTTTCAAGGCTTAGTTGAAAATATTCCCACACAAGGCCACAAATAAATTACATATTTGAATACCCTTTTTAGGGTTACAAACAATATTACAAATTTACATTTGGGTTTTCCATACACATATGGGAACCAAAACTGTCTAATTTTCAAGGGTTTAGGCCTACCCAGGTGACTTACAAATTTGGTCTTAAAAACCTTCACCAGTCAAATCATATGCATAAATAAATTAAGGTTTCTTTAATTTAATTCAAAGGGATTTCCAACCATGCATCAATTTCTCCTCTATCAATCCATATGTGCTCTTAAATCGCACATCTTTTGTTATTCTAGTCTCACCAACTCATAGTTGTGAGCCTAGGGAATCATTGGAAATTCATCACAAAGGACTGTAAAGACACAAAACATACTCTAAACATATTTAAAGACCCTAACCTATCATTCCATGTGATTTCAACTGGTGCCATCAATGGATGCTCATGTTAGAGCCATTCCTTGCTTAAACCCTAGTTGTTAAGGGTTTTACACCTAGTCATAGAGAATGGATCTAATCTTTGTAACCAGACACAACCAAACTTGCTAATCTACCTTATTGAAAAGTATATTCAACAATTTTTTATTCCCTACAAGTAAATTCCTCTTTCAAGTCCGTATTGGACCATACAATGCAATAAAAACAAAGAAAACAATCCAAAATAGTATCAAACAAGATTTTACTTCATCTCAAAAACTTGCTTTTTCATTCTAGATCTTCTAACCCATACAATGATGATGTCTTGGGATTTAAACTACCTGGTTTAGTTGGTTAGAACCAACTTCTTCACTGCCACATCAAAAATGCAACTTTTGCAAAATGTTACTTAGCAACTTTTACATTTTTTGAACTTAAGATGCAACTTTGTACTTAGGTGTACTTGAAGGCTCCAAAAGACCCTCAATGAATCCTAGGAGACCCTAAACATTTCCTTGCACCCTATTACATCATGACTCTGTAACAACATCAATATTACAACTTTATAGGATATCAACATCTTGAACATGTCAAATTTTGGACAACTCAACCATGGCTCCACTGAGTCCCAAATGGTTGGTACATTATTACAACTTGAAAAACAACACAAAAACTTAGAACAAACCAAAATTACTTTCTTGGAGTGATGTGTGCCCTGCACCATACTCCCCTGGGACAAAGAACTCAAGTCCCTTGAGTTAAGAGGTCGGCAATTCCCACACCATGATGAAGTATATTTGATTATGACATCCATATAGAATCTTATTCAGGTAACCCTTCCCACTTGACAAGATAATGCTTGTATACTCCTTTCCTTGTCTTCTTTACTACCTTGGTGTCCAAGATAATCTCCAACTTGACCAGTTGGCTAGGTGGCAAATGTCTCACCCAATCTTTAGTACCCTGTGATAAAGTGTCCAACTGATGTGTTTGTGATTCTCCCTTGTATGGATAGAGATCACATACTTTGAAGATAGGAGAAATACCCAAGGTGGGAGGGAGTTCAACTTCATATGCATTATGTCCACATTTATGCACCACCTTGAGAGGTCCAATCTTCTTCATCATTAGCTTGGTAGGCTGCCCTTTTGGAAGTCTCTCCTTCCTTAGGTAGGCTAGGACCAAATATCCAATCTTAAATTGCACATCCCTTCTTGTTTTATCAGCATTCATCTTATATACTACTCAGAGCTTTGTTGTAAGGTTTGCTTACCTTATCATGCAGTTCCTTGATACCTTTTGCAAAATTCTCACCTTGTGCACTCTTGGGTGTCATAGAGCTGAGATCTTTGAGTTCTAAAATTCCTCTAGGATTAAAACCATACACTATCTCAAAGGGACTTTTACCCGTGCTTCGGTTAACTAAGTCATTGTATGCATATTATGCGTAGCCGAGTACCAAATCCCAAGTCTTCCCATGTTGTTTGGTGAGGCATCATAGTAGATTATCGAAGGATCTATTGACTACCTCTGTCTGACCATCTGATTGAGGATGGTAGGTAGATGAGAAAGATAATTTGGTGCCCAACTTCCTCCAAAGTGTCCTCCAAAAGTGGCTTAAGAACTTCACATCTCTATCACTAAAAATGTTGATTGGAAGGCCATGAATTCTAACTATCTCCTTGAAGAAGAGTCCTACAATATAGGTGGCATCATTGGTGCTCTTGCAAGGTATAAAATGTGCCATTTTGTTGAACCTATCAACCACTACATACACACTGTCAAATCCCTTTGAAGTTCTTGGTAAGCCTAACACAAAATCCATGCTTAAACATTTCCAAGGCCTCTGAGGTATGACCAAAGGTTGGTACAAACCTGCATTACTTGATGATCCTTTTTCTCTTTGATAGATTGCACATTGCTCTACAAACCTTCTCACTTCTGATTGCAACTTGGGCTAATAGTAAAATCTACTAACCTACTACATAGTTTTATCTAGACCAAAATGACCTCCTAGACCTCCTTGGTGCTTTTCTTGTATAATATTTTGTCTCATAGAACATTGGGGAATGCAAAGAAGATGTCCTTTGAAAAAAAAACCCTCTTGTATCATATACTATGAATAAGAAACATGTGAGGTGTTAGAAAAATTAGTACAAACAACATATATCTTTGCAAAATCTTTATCATCCTTGTAGAGGTATTTTAACTCATTCAATCCCACACTTTGCAATTGTATCTCCTGCATAGTCATGACTCTTCTAATTAATGCATCAGCTACCTTGTTTGTAGTTCCCTTTTTGTGCTTGATAGTGAAGGTATAGGATTGTAAGTATTCAACACACTTTAGGTGTCTTTGATTCATCTTCTCTTGCCCATTAAGGAAGATAAGGGCATGGTTGTTAGTGAAAACTATAAAATCTTTGGGCAGCAAGTAATGATGCCACTTGTTCAATGCTTGCACCATGGCATACAACTCCAAATCATATGTGTAGTATCTTTCTTTGGCTTCATTTAACTTTTCTAAAAAGAATGTTATAGGATGACCTTCTTGGCTCAAAACAACCCCTATTTCCTTCTCGCTAGCATCACACTCTACTGTAAACAACTGACTGAAATCAAGAAATCTAATGGTTGAAAACTTTTCTATCTTAGCTTTCAACAATTAAAACCCGTTATTGGCTTCCTCTGTCCCCTTAAAGTGACATTTAATCCTTACTTTAATGGTGTTGAGTATAGGAGCACAAACATGGCTAAAGTTTCTCACAAACTTCCTATAAAAATATGCCATTCCATGAAAACTTCTAACATCACTTATGCCCCTAGGTATAAGCCAATTAAGTATTGCTTCTACTTTACTTGGATCCTTCTTTAAACAACCTTGTGAAATAACAAAACCAAGGTCAACTAGCTCTATTTTCAAGAACTCATATTTTTGAAGGTTGATTTTGAGTTGAGCCTCCTTCAAATTCTTCAAGACCATCTCCACATGCTTAAGGTGTTCCTCCTTGGACCTGTTGAAGATCAAAATGTCATCAAGAAACATAATAACAAATTTTCTAATAAACTCAACTAGGACTTTGTTCATGAGCCTTTGAAAGGTACTAGGTGCATTGGTGAGACCAAAAGGCATCACCAACCACTCATATAGTTCTAAATGTTGTCTTCCATTCATCACCAGGTCTGATTCTTATCTAATGATAACCAAATTTCAAGTCCACCTTTGTGAAGTAGCATGCTCCACCTAGATTGTCCAATAGGTCCTCTATCCTTGGCATGGGAAACCGGTATCTGATAGTGATCTTGTTAATTGTTGTTGAGTCAGTGCACATCCTCTATTTTCCTCCTTTTTCAGGCACTAGTATAGTAGGAACAACACATGGACTCAAACTCTTTTTAATAAACCCTTTGTCTAAGAGTTCTTGCACTTGTTTGGCGATCTCTTCATTTGGCTAGGTGTCATTTTATTAGCAGCTTTATTAGGCAAATTTGCCCCTAGTATCAAATCTATTTGATGATTTACATCCCTCATTGGAGTCAAAGAATTAGGCGTATCATCTCCTATAACTTCTACATATTGCTTTAGTAGACCTTGCACTTCTTGAGGCACTTCACCCATTGGATTTGCCTTAGCTTCATCTTTGTTTTAATACTTTAAGAAACTCTTTACCACTCAGCAACATAACACTTGAACCTACTTATTTTTCCTCCTTTGGATCAAGTAATAGATCCATTTGATACTTCTTACCATTTTTGGTGATGAGACAACTATTCTTTTCTCCATCATGACAAAATTTCACATCATATTTCCATGGATGGTCCAAAAGAAAATGACAAGCATCCATAGGCAATATGTCACATAGAAGTTTATCTTTTTATTCACCAATTTCAAATTTCACCCATGCTTGTTCATCAACTAAGACATGTTGACCCCGGTTGAGCCATGATACCTTGTAGGGAGTGAGATGAGGTAATCTTTTTTAGTTTGAGTTAATCCACCATTTCAACTAAGACAACATTCTCTGTAGAACCTCAATCCACAATCACCTTACAAATTTTTCCATGTGACTTAGAAGTGGTCCTAAATAAACTTTTCCTCTAGGGTGGCTCTTGAGCTTGGGGTATCTTTGGCATTGTTCTTCTCATCATTAAATTTTATCCATCTGTCACTGGTCTTGCCTTACTGATTGGAGAAGTCACACTCTAAGTATCCTCCTCTTGCACTAACTAAGTCCCTATTTCACCCATGTATGAGCTTATTGAACTTGAGGCTTTTCCCAGGAACCTGCTCATGGTATGCCCAACTTGGTTGCAGTGATAACACCTACCAGTGAAGACTATATTTCCTCTCCCCGAGCTTCCAAACCTGCCCCTAAAATTGCTTCTTCCTCTAAAGGACCCTCTATATGTTCCTCTTTGTGAGTCCCCACTTCCTTCTTGGTTTTGTTGTTCTTCATTTCTTGAAGCATTCCACCCTCTACCAAAGGTTCCTCTACCTCTAAAATTCTTACCACCTCTATGATTTTGATTTTCCTCACTTCTCCTTCTGATCTTTTCCTTTGCCCTTAAGGCCAATTGAAAACACTTATGAACATTTTCTAGTGTGAGGATGCTTATTTCATCTTAATTTTTTGCCTAAGTCCATTCATGTATCTTGCCAATTTCTCCACTTCATTCTCATGTTTCCTAGCCCTCAAACTAAGTTTGTGGAATTCCTCAATGTATGCATTCACATCTAGTTCCCTCTGTTTCAAATTTTGCAGTCTCTTGTGGATTTGAACTTCATAATCCCCTGACAAGAATTGAGCCTTAAGCCTTATCTTCATACACTCCCATGAAGTTATCTTTTTCTTACCTTCTTGTTCCCTTTCTTCTTGCATCATGTTCCACCAAACTAGGGTTGATCCCCTCAATCTTGACTTGGATACATTTACCCTTTTCTCCTCTGCTACCTCCTTATAATCAAAATGATTATTCAATGCTTCTATCCAATCTATTAACTCCTCTCCATTGAGATTTACTCCATAGGTGGGTAATCCATCCAAGTTATCATTGGAGATGGATTTAACTACATCCAAGAATATTTTTTGGTCTTGAGGCATTTCTACTATTGTCTAGTCCTCCTCATTGTCCACTTCTTCATCTGTCTCATCTCCCCATTTTGTCTTAACCTTCCCCTTCTCCTTCTTAGCATCTCGGGTTCCTTCCTTCCTGATCCTTCAATCCTTCTAACATCTCTACCACCATCTCCCAGATGGCTTCTAGAGTCATTTCCTTTGGAGGCATTGAACTTGCTTTTGATTCCTCATAGTCTGACATACACCAATGTTTCAAAGGTGGCTCTGATGCAGAGATTCTTGGAGACAATCCTATTCACCTACTTGTCTTCCTTGTTCTCACTCCAACCTACTAGCCACTCAAGCCCTTCCAAAGTTACTTGGTATAGGTTTTGATAGTTATACCACCAAGGCCTAATGCACCTTACCTTGCCTCCAAGGTATAGCCACAAGTGCTTTCCTCAACTCTTCTTATTAAGGATTCCACCTCAATCCCTATCACACCTTCCTAGTACTCCAAGAACCTCTGCTAAATATATTTATCCACCATTCTGTTCTATGTGCTCAAAATGCATTTTCATAGTGTCTTTATTGTCTTTTATGGGCTTTATCACCTTCTATTCCATCGCCAAGCCTTTTCAACCTTCCTATGTCCTTACCGCGCTTCAAGTAGACCTAATACAATTAGCCCTCCTATTGCGGTTTTCAAAGCTTAGTTGAAAATATTCCCACACAAGGCCACAAATAAATTATAGATTTGAATACCCTTTTTAGGGTTACAAACAATAATGCAAATTTTCATATGGGTTCACTGTACACATATGGGAACCAAAATTGTCCTATTTTCAAGGGTTTAGGCCTACACGGGTGACTTACAAATTTGGTGTTAAAAACCTTCACTAGTCAAATCATCTACAGAAATCAATTAAGGTTTCTTTAAGGGAATTCAAAGGGATTTCCAACCATGCATCAATTTCCCCTCTACCAATCCATATGTGCTCTTAAATTGCACATCTTCTTCTATTCTAGTCTCACCAACTCCTAGTTGTGAGCCTAGGGCATTATTGCAAATTCAACTGGTTCCATCAATGGATGCTTAGGTTAGAGCCATTCCTCGCTTAAACCCTAGTTGTTAAGGGTTTTAAACCTATTCACAAAGAATGGATCCAATCTCTTCAAACAGACATAACCAAACTTGCTAATCTACCTTATTGGAAAGTATATTCAACAATATTTCATCCCCTGCAAGTAAATTCCTTTGTCAAGTCCGTACTGGACCATACAATGCAACAAAAACAAAGAAAACAATCCAAAATGGTATCAAAAAAGATTTTCCTTCAACTCAAAAACTTTCTTTTGCATTCTAGATCTTCTAACCCATACAATGATGATGTCTTGGTCTTTAAACTACCTGGTTCAGTTGTTTAGAACTAACTTATTTACTGCTACATCAAAAATGCAACTTTTGCAAAATGTTTCTTAGCAACTTTTACATTTTTGAACCTTAAGATGCAACTTTGCACTTAGGTGTACTTGAAGGCTCCAAAAGACCCTCAATGCATCCTAGGAGACCCTAAACACTATCTTCCACCCTATTACATGATGACTGTAACAACATCAACATTACAACTTTCTAGGATATCAACATCCTGGACATATCAGAACTTGGACAACTCAACCATGGATCCACTAAGTCCCAAATGGTTGGTCCATTATTACAACTTGAAAAACAACACAAAAACTTAGAACAAACCAAAATTGCTTTCTTGAAGTGATGTGTGCCCTGCACCATGAACCCGGTTTAAAGTATATACAACAATGTGAACTGCTTCATTCCAGTACATATGCAGTATGTTTGCTTCATTTAGCATGGTTCTTGCCATCTCCTTGACTATCCTGTTTTTCCTTTCTACCACACCATTTTGTTTTGGTGTTCCTGGAGCTGAATACTATCTTCTTATTCCATGTCTCTCACAATAAACTCATTTGATGTGAACTCTCCACCACGGTTTGATCTTAGACATTTCATCTTGCATCCACTTTCCCTCTCAACCATCTTCCAGAAAATCTTAAATCTTTCAAAGGCTTGGGATTTGTCCTATAGGAGAGTGATCCATATCATTATTGAAAAGTCATTAATGAGGAGCATGAAGTATCTTTCACTGGCTAGAGATCTTCTTTTGGTTGTTCCACTTAGATCAGTATGCACCAGTTCAAGTGGCCTTGAATAATTATGTTCTTTAGTCTTGAAGCTCACCTTAATCTATTTTCCTCTTACACATTCATCACAAAATGTGCTTACCGGTTTGATGATGGGTGGTATATTTCTCACAGAGCCCTTTTTGCTTATTGTAACCAAATTATCAAAAAAATTGTTGCCTAATCTCTTGTGCCACAACCAACTCTCATCCACTTGTCCCATTATGCATTGCAACTCAAAGCATTCCTTTAGATTGTACACATTTCCATTTGTCCTTTTTCCTTTTGCTACAATCCAACTGGTACTCTCTTTTCTTATCTAGCAACCGCTAGAGTCAAAAGTGAATTTGTAACCTTTATCACACATTTGACACACTTAGTAAGTTATGCTTTAAAACTTCCACATAATATACATCATGGGCCTTCAATTTTCCATCTATGTTCAGAGTACCTTTTACATTTATTTTGATGGAAGAGTTGTCTCCAAATCTTACCAAACCTCCATTCCAATCTTCAAGATTAATAAATTTCTTTTTATCACCGATCATGTGATTGGAACATCCACTATCTACAACCCATAAGTTTCTTCTCTCTACATGCAAGGCAGTCTGCACAATCAGACTTGATTTCGCATTATTCTTATCCTTCTCAACCCAAACCGGGTTGGCTTCTTTCTTCTTGTCTACTGCAATTTCATGTTCCGGTTTTGTTATCAGTATTTGATGAGGTGTTGACTTATTTTGCTTGGTTATTATGAGTTTGTAATGTTTTGCAATGTGCCCAAACCTTTTACAATTATAACACTTTACATTGACATTAAATGATGAGTTTGAAAAACTATTTTAGGATAATGGTAGACTTTTCCTACATTCAAAACTCCTATGACCTAATTCATTACACTGATAACATACAACATTCATCTCCCAATGTGCAACAAAAGAATTTATAATTTCAAAACTAACTAGGGGCTTATTCATCATTCTACAATCAACAACTCTATGTCCAAACTTATTACACCAGTAGAAATAACCATGGAATTTGGGTACATACCACTCTTGTCGCTTTGGACTGGCAAACCTTTGTCTCACCGGATGCATTCCTCTCATGCCATTGACTCCAGTGAATCCTTCATTGTCTACCATGGGCTTTCCTTTATTATTTGCATACCGATTTAATATGTGACCCTTCTGGTACTGAGCATTCTGCTCCATAGGCTAATTTCTTGTAGCTTCAGCATAGGTCTTCTTTCCAATGTCTTTACTGACTGTAAAGATTCGTTTCTCTTTACTTTCACTTGAGGAAGTGAATTATATCTCCTCATGGGATGTGTCTTTTCTATTTATACTTTTTCCTTCCTCAAATCCTATACCAATGGTATCTTTTGAATGCTTATGTTTGCTCAGCATCTTGTCTAAGGCTTTTCAGTGTTGCCCTCATACTTGCTTCTCATCTTCAATTCATTCTTTCTCTTTTAAAGCTCCTTTCAGAACCTTACAATCCCTTCTTCTAGCTTATGATGCTCCTTCTCCTTCTTTGATGCATCAGAGCATGTGACCTCATATTTCCTTTTAGTTTCTTCCAACTAGAGTTTCAGATCAAATATTGTCTTCTTGGATTCCTCTAGATATTTCTCCAGCTTTTCTTGTTCTTCTGCAGCAGCAAGCTTAACCTTCTTGAGTTCTCTTCTTGTTTTCTTCAACTCCTCAAGTGCACTTATGAGCTCACCTTCCAAGTCCACTTCAGCTTCAATGTCTTCATCTTCCTCATCTTCATCAACCGGTTCACCTAGTACCATAAAGAGATTAACTTCTCTTTCATCCTCATGGTAGTCATCTCCTTGTTAAACACATAATACCACTGAGAGGGGGGTGAATTAGTGGTTCCTAATTTTTTCCTCTTCTGATCTAACTTGAGAATATCAGTTATTTACTTAACCACTTAAACATTCAAAATGGTAATATAAGAAAGAAAGCCAAAGAGACCATTCACGCACAAGTAGCTCACAACATCAGATTTATGAGAAAAACCCAATATTGGAAAAACCTTGGTGAGAAAAGCTGCTAGAGACTACTGCTCCAATCCAGCCTCACAGGTAAAACATAGACTTACAAAGATTTTGGGCACCAATACAAGGAGCACCAACCCCTGCACCAAGCTTCAACTTGGCAATGTATATTGAAATACTATTTGAATACAATTAAGGCTTATTGTTGCAAATGAATTATGCAACTCTTGAATCAAATAACTCTCTGTCAGTCGACAGTCTTTTCTCCTCCACTAAAACTCACATTGCTGGTTGTGAGATTGTTGTGTCTGTTTCTCAATCTCTATTATCTTTCTCTCTCACACACACACAGTCTCTCAACACACTGTGTCACACTAGGATGTTGCTTTCTCTGCCATACCTTACCAGTTAGGCTCAACTACAAGACTATGGTATTACCGGTAGAATCCTCTCACTAGTTTTCTTGCTCACTCACACTACAACTTTCTCAGAACTCCTTTTGAAGTTTTCTCCTTGCTCACTCTCACTTCTCTTCTCTGCTCAAACTTCATGGCATCAACAACCTTTTCTATCTAGAGCTTCTCATATCTTATACAGTGATTTCCCACCAGAATGCAATTCAAAAACCTGAGCAGTAAGGGTTTCCTCTTTCTGACACAATATTCATGAGATCCAATCCTGCCTGTCTTGGATCAATCACTTGTCCTTGAAGATTGCACCTGCACATGGTTTCCATTATCCAATGCATGTTTTTCTCGAAGTGGCAATCATGAATCAGATCTTCTGTCATGAAGTCAATCGACACATAAAGTGTTCCAGAAGTTTCCTTTTTGGGAACGTCCTGAATTGGATTTCCTTTGCCTTGATTTAGGTGCCAACTACTCCCTGATCTTCCTCTATCATTCCTTCTTCCTCGAGCTGCAATTAGTTAGATGCAATCTCATGATTTGTGGCTCCTTCATTAATGGTGATTATCTGTTTCATCAACCCTGTCGATGAGGCTTCATCAACCACAACACACTTGCCACCTCTGCTCCACATGTCATCACAATGATCAAGACATGGCCCACCAACACATAGTGGGTCTAATGAACACATACCAGTATATCCCTTTTTCAGTAGAGTTTTCTTCTTCTGTTAATCGATAGAGAATCATGTACTGGTTGCACATCTTCACCTCTGGTGGTGTGAGACAACTTTAACATTCTACCTCTTCATCATAAACAAGCAACCATCCTTCAGACCAGTTTGTACTTTGTCGGTAGTTCTTCATTCTTTATCCTTCAGATTGGTTTCTTTATCCTTACTGGTTTCTTTATACTTCAAACCAGTTTGTACTTTACTGGTAGACCTTCATTCTTTATGCTCACCCTTATGTGGATCTTCATCATGCCAATTGACATCAATGACAACTTAGTGCCAAAATGCCAGCAATCTCCCCCTTTGGCATTGATGTCAACTTCTCATGATTCACTTCATATCGGTACATTTCTCCCCCTTTGACATAATGACAAAGGGTATTGTGCACTCCCCCTTTGATTCATACAAAACTCCCCCTTTGACCACTATCAGCTGCCCCTGAGCCACATAAAACCTGCCTAGGCAGATGATACAACTCCCAACTTGTGTTAGAGGTACTCAAAAGTTCTTACCGGTAATGGTTTGGTGAAAATGTCTTCCACTTATTCACCAGTAGGACATAATCCATCCTTACCTCCTGTCCTTCAACCTTCTCTCTGAGATAATGATATTTGATAGCAATGTGCTTTGTTCTGGAATGCATGACAGGATTCTTTGCTATGTTGATTGCACTCTAATTGTCACACCAAATGAGAACAGGCTTAGTGATGTCCCCCTATATATCTTTGAGAGTCTACTTCATCCAAATCACTTGAGAGAAACATGTAGCAGAAACAATGTACTCAGCTTCAGTAGTGGATAGAGAGACTGAGTCCTGCTTCTTGCTATGCCAAGAGACCAACCGGTCACCAAGAAAGAATGCACCACCACTTGTGCTCTTTCTATCATCAATGCATCCTGCCCAATTAGCATCAGTGTATGCTTCCAAGATAAAATCTCCTTGTTTAGGATACCACAAACCATAGCTGAGTGTTCCTTGTAGGTACCTAAAAATTCTGCTAACATCATTCATGTGTGACTACTTTGGTACAGCTTGGAATCTGGCTACCATGCATACTGCCTGAACTATATCGGATCTTGAAGCAGTTAGATATAGTAGACTGCCTATCATGAATCTGTATAGAGTCTGATCCACCACCGATGATTCATCATTCTTTCTCAATTTGTTATCGGTCACCATGGGGGTACTTACCAGTTTGTAATCTTCCAATTGGATTTTCTTCAGCATCTCCTTTTCATACTTGACTTGTGAGATAAAGATTCCTTTATCTTTCTATAATATCTACAAACCAAGAAAGTAAGTCAATTCACCAAGCATCAACATCTCAAATTATGACTGCATCTTATCAGCAAACTCTTTGCAAAGAGTATCCTTGTTGCCTCCAAAGATGATGTCATCTACATACACAACCATAATAATCATGTGATTCCCATCTTTCCTTATGTACAAATTGTTGTTAGCACTTCCCTTTTTGAATCCCTTCTCCTTTAGATACTAATCTAATCTTGAGTACCATGGTCTAGGAGCTTTCTTTACACCATACAGAGCCTTCTTTAATCAACACACAAATGTCATCATCATGTAGTAGAAATCCTTTCGGTTGCTCCATGTATACTTCTTTTTCTAAATTTCCATTTAGAAAAGCAGATATTACATCCATTTAGTATACTTTATAGCCCTTGTAGGAAGAGTAAGCTAGAAACATCCTAAATGCTTCTAATCTAGCCACAGGTACAAATGTTTCTTCAAAGTCAATCCCCTCTACTTGAGAGTATCCTTTGCACACTAGTTTAGTTTTATGCCTTACAATCTTACCTTCTTCATTCATCTTGTTTCGGTAGGCCCACTTTGTGCCAATGATGTTCTTGTCTTCCAGTCTTGGGATTAATTCCCAAGTCTTGCTCTTCTCAATCTAGTGCAGATCTTCTTCCATGGCATCCATCCATTCTTGTCTCTTGCTAGCCTCATTAAAAGTTTTGGGTTCAACTTCAGTCACGAGGCATAGGTTGACTTGTTCATCATTCTGAGCAAGTCTTCTTCTAGTCTACACACCATCACTCTTATTTCCCAGAATTTTCTCTTCCAGGTGATTCAGTTGTACATACCGGTTGGGAGCCTTCTGGGATCATACCACTGGTTTAGTGTCAGACTGGACTTCATCATTTTCATCACCGGAGTCATTATACCAGTTAATGTGAGGTTGACATCCTTTGTACATATCCTCATCAACTCTTACATGCACACTTTCAATGACTGTTCTTAGTCTTTTATTGTAGCATTTGTAGGTTTTCCTGTTAGATGAGTAACCAAGGAAGATTCCTTCATCACTCCTAAAGTCAAAACTTCCTAGACCATCCATATCTTTCTTGATGAAGCACTTGCTTCTAGATACTTTGAAGTATTTGACTGATGGCTTCCGGTCATACCGTAACTCATAAGGTGTCATCTTGTTGTTTGTTCTTAATTGAACCCAGTTCAAAGTGTATGCAGCAGTATGAACAACTTCTTTCCAATAAGTGTCTAGCAGACTAGCCTCATTTAACATTGTTCTGGCCATCTCCTTGACTGTCTTGTTCTTCCTTACTACCACACCATTTTGCTATGGTGTTCTTGGAGCAGAGTATTGCCTTCTAATTCCATGTTTTTCACAATAATCTTCAAATTCATTTGATGTGAAATCTCCACCCCTATCTGATCTTAGACATTTTAATGTGTACCCACTTTCTTTTTCCACCATCTTCTAAAAGATCTCGAATCTTTCAAATGCTTGTGATTTATCTTGCAAAAAGGTGACCCATGTCATCCTTGAGTAGTTATAAATGAAGAGAATAAATTATCTTTCACTGGAAAGTGCTCTTGTTCGAGTTGGACCACAAAGATCTATATGCACAATTTCAAGTGGCTTTGAGGTGTTGTGCTCCTTTGTCCTGAAACTCACTTTTGTTTGCTTACCTTTTACACATTCATCACAAAATGTGTTTATCGATTTGATGATGGGTAGAATATTCCTCACACATCCTTTTTTTCTTACTGGAACTAAGTTATCAAAATTTATATGGCCTAATCTTCTGTGCCATGGCCAACTTTCATCTACTTGTCCTAACATACATTGGGACTCATAGCATTCCTTCAGATTATAAACATTTCCATCAGTTCTCTTTCCTTCTACCACAACTTTGTCGGTACTGTTTTTCTTTATCTGGCAACTGGTTGAGTCAAAGGTGAATTTGTAACCTTTGTCACACATCTGACTCACACTCAACAGATTATGTTTGAGGCCTTCCACATAATATACGTCATGTGCCTTCAGTTTTCCATCAATGCTTAGAGTTCCTTTTCCCTTTATTTTGATGGAGGAATTGTCTCCAAATCTTACCGATCCACCATTCCAATCTTCAAGTTTATTGAATTTCTTTTTGTCACTTGTCATATGGTTTGAACAACCACTATCTACTACCCATACATTTTTCCTTTCAGCATGCAATGCAGTCTACACTATGAGACTTGATTCTGCCTTTTTCTTTTCTTTCTCAACCCAAACTAGTTTGATTTCCTTCTTCTTGTCAGCTTCTATATTCAACTCGGGTTTAGTTACCGACTCTTGATTTGAATTTGCCTTTATTTTCTTGATCTTCTTTTTTTTGCATAATTTTTCTATGTGTCCAAATTCTTGACATGTTTAGCATTTTACATTTTCATTAAAGGGGACGTCCTTAAAATTATTGTAGGGTGTCGATTTGTTCTTCCTACAATCAAAACTCTTATGACCATATCCATTGCACTGATAGCAGACAACATTCATATCCCGGAGTGCATTAAATGAATTTCTACTTTCATAATTCATAGAAGGCTTATTGTTTAACCTATAGTTAGCTATTTTGTACCCAAATTTATTACACCTGTAATCGTAACCATGAAAGTCTGAAACATACCGGTTGGGTTGTCTTGGTCTTGAATGGAACTGCCTCATTGGGGGTCTTCCCTTCATGTTGTTGAATCTGATGAATCCTTCTCAGTCAATTCTGGCATTCCTCCTTGAGTTTGCATATTGATGCAAGAAATGTGGCCTCTAGTTCATTTCTACATACCGGTTTGAATGATGATTTCCAACAGCGTCTGCATATGTCATTTTGCCGGTATCCTTGCCTACAGTGAATGTCTTCTTTCCTTCACCTTCAATTCAAGAAGTGAATATTATTTCTTTGTCAGATTTACCTTTGTAAGTTGAACTTTGACCATCTTCAAAACCGAAGCCATCGGTGTCTTTGGATTGCTTTTGTTTGCTCAACATCTTATCTAAAGCCTTAGTGTTGCCTTCATACTTGATCCTTATTTTTATTTCTTCTGTTGATCACTATATTTGAAAATAAAAAAATATATAAAAAATATATATTCCCATAGGCGTGAAGACTGAAAGATGTTTTCGGCCAGAAAATTGTATTGAGCACTGCAAAAGAAGTTTCATCGAAAGAGTATTTTCATCGAAATGAGGCATGTAAAGCACCGAACAAAAGTATTTCGGCAAAAAGTCACTTTCGATGAATATAGAAAATCACTCATCGATACCCCAAGTTTCATCGAAAAGGTAAAAGCAAAAAGCAAAAAGGGGCAAAAAGTGATTTCGAAGGAATATCATTACCGAAGAAACTCATAAAGCACTCATCAAAATGCAAGTTTTCATCGATGAACATGATGTCGAACAAAGGCAAAGTTGTTTCATCGATAAAGAGGGATATCGATGAAAAAGGGATATCGATGAACATACATAGGCCTTCACTGAAGAGAGAAACTCATCGAAAGAATGATTTCGATGGAAACTGCAAGTGACTTATCGAAAAGGGGCTTATCGATGAAAGACTGATTTCGATGAGTCTTAAAAGCGGCTTCTCAACATGAGCTTTTCACCGAAGCAATAGTATCGAAGAAAATGAGCTTTCAATGGAAGATTTAAACACTCGGCCGAAGACAAGGGTTTCATCGATAACTTGAAATATGAGCATTTTGAGTGAACTGTACTTCCCGCGAAAGAGTTAAAGGCCCAATTGAAGAGTGTCACATCTACAATTAAGTTTAAACACTTGAGTAGCCGTTATAGATGCAGAACATTAACTGTGCACAAGTTGCCCATACGATTACAGTTGAACTGAGTGAATTTTCGTAAGAACCAGATCGATGCTAAAAGATTGAAAACTGTGAAGAATTTGCGGAGACTTGCGAACGATAGCCAGAAGAGTTGAGCATTCTTCCAAGTAAGTGTTATCTCTCGTATTTACTGTAATTATGGAACCTTCGTCTTCTTCTTCTAAAAAGAGTAGGAAAGGAAAAGAGCTGAACCCTAAAGAGAAGCCCAAGAGACAAAAGAAAGAAGGGAGAGCTCTGACTCAGGATTTGTTAGACCAGTGTCCATCGTCTAGCGTAAGGTCCAAAAAGATTAAAAGTGAAGAAGAAGGATTAGAGGATAGATTTGAAAATCTAGGAGACATTTGGACTGAAATCAGAGGGCATGAGTTATTCTTATTTGGCTACAAAAGAAGGGATGCACTAGAACCCATAAGTAATCTATGGAAGAAGAACTTAGGCAAATTGGTAGTCCCAAATGTGTTTGTAGACGTAGAATTGATGAAAGCTCTGGTAGATTGCTCCAACCCAAGAACCAAAACCATATGTGATTACTGAGGGAATACATTAGTAGTAATTAAAAAACAGACTATTGATATGGTCTTTGATTTGGACTGGGAAGTAGAGGAGAATATCGATATGAAGAAACTTTCACAGGAATTCTTTAGTTTGGAAAATATCTACAGGACTTGGAGACTACCTGTTCACAGGCCAAAAGTGGGTGGGTCATTTGTTCCGTTTGGCAAAGATGACAAGGTGTCGTTTGATGTCAACCACTTCCATCCATATTTCAAGTATACATATTATGCTGCAGCCCAGGTACTAGGCCTAGAGGCTCATCCACTCATGGATATTGGGGTTATGGTTCTGTGTGCTGATTTACAGTCAAAGGACCCTAGGTCATTTGATTTTGCCACTTATGTTGCAAATGCCTTAAATCATGGATTAGAAAAGATGAAAGGGGACCTTGTGAATATTCATTTTTCATTGTACTCCTTGTTAACGCATATCATTCTTTATTGTGGACAAGAAATTAACTTCTGGTCAGATGAGTTCAGCATTAGATCTTATGATAAGAATGGTCTGAAGAAGCCGGTTCAGTTATGGGTATCTGCATGGGACCAGAGGTTCATGAACAACCAATATTGGCACTTTTAGGAATACTTTGTGAAACCTCTTAGTGGAGCTTTTGGGCAACACAGGGATTACACTTTGTCCCCTGAAATCAAGAGGTTCCTCAGACCAAAGGACTTCTCTCCAGAGTCACAGATTGATCATAATTGGGGTGATTGGTATTGCCATGACAATCACACAGAAATAAGGGTATTTGGATATGAAGGGCAACCCCACATGCTTCCGATTACGGTGCCAAACAGGGTGGCTAGCCTTGAAATTATCAGACAATTATCTATTGCCAGTGCTAAGCATCTTACAGACTTCGGTAAACAATCTATTGTTCTAGGTTTATTAGTCTTCTCTGATTTCATTGTTAAGAGTTCGAAAAGTTATCATTTACTTCAGAATAAATTAAACTATTATGGCATGACTCTGGCTGAGCCTAGGGAAAACTTCGATCCTGAAGGATATATAAGAGCTGCCAGCGCATCACAAAAACTCAAAGCTGGAATACATGTGGCCAAAATGCCAGATGACCTGATTAAGAACCTTGAAAGAGAGGAGGCCAAAGCTTTGAAAGAAAAGAGTGAGTTAGTTTGGGAGGCTTACAAATGGAAAAGGGTTAGGGGAATGATAGATGGAGACCTAATTGGAAATCTCCAAGACCCTCTGGAAGTAGCTAAAAGGCTGCTTCAACATGAAGCAGAAATTATGCACAGAGTGCCTTCACAATTCCTTCATTTCATTAATATTGAGAAGGACAGTCAGCCCCTAGCTCACATGTCACCAAAGTCGACTGCCAGTAGTATCCCACCTGATTCTCCTAGGGAAGATTATCCTCCTGGTTTTGAAGCAGAAATGAATATGGACACTGGCGAGATTAACATCAAGGTTGTTATTGATATCAAAATGACTGAGCATGAAGACTTCGTTGCTGATGATGGATTTGCCTCTTCTAGGGAGTTCCTCTCATTTTTGTACCAATACAAAGGAGCTCATGTAAAACGAAGCATGGCTGGAAGACCAGAGGAGGAACAGATGAAGAGGTTACAGGATGAAATTGATGTCCTCATGAAAGACATGACTCCTGAGAAAGGGAGGAAATTATTAAAAGAGGCCAGTGTAATTATCTTCTCCGGTTGGGATATAAATTCAGCACTTTTATTTGATGGCTTCCTGAAGAAGCAAGATTTGAAACAACAGGTGATGCCTCAGGAGATAGACAAATTGTTCTTAGGCTCTGGATATGATCCAGACAAGAAAGCTCTCCTACAGTGGGCACTATATCCAAAGGGGAAGAGGCCTATCATTGTAGACATTAAAGAAACCTTCGGACACCTCATGGTTCATCAAGTTGGGAAAACTGATCCTAGGGTCACTGCAAAGCTCAACCTGGATGTTGCAAGATTGAACCTAGACCAGACAGAGTTTTTGGTCAGAGAGAACGTCACATATAAGGGGCTATATGAAAAATCTAAAGAGGAAAATCAAAAGTTGCAGGCAAAAGTATTGCAACTAGAGACAGGGACTCCTATCAGCGAGTACACCTCATACCCCGCGGGACGTAGCTTGGACGATGTCTCTGATGCTCTGTACTGGAAGTATCAAGCAGAAAAGGCAAATAAACGCGCAGACAGTATCCAACAAAAGATGAACAAATTGGTCAATGATATCATCGGACATCGGTTTAACACCATGCTCTTACAGGTTGAACCATATTGGAAAGTATACAATGGAACGATAAAAGCGTTAACAGAGCATGAGAGGTTAAAAGCACGACTACATGAAGTACTAAACAATGTCGATGCCATGACACCAGAGGAAAAAGCCGAGGGGACTGCGTATATGGAAAATCATATCAAACTTGAAGATACGCTGAGAAGAGATTTAAAGGAATTGGATGATGAGAAACCCATTGGAATGCCTTCCGTCTACAAAGAAGGAGAAGTGATATCCTTGGAGGATTTGCAAAAAGAGCTCATCAGCGTCAGGGATTGGGCCTTGTCAGAGATAGATCGAAGTAAGGATATGCCCCCTACTGTTAACCAGATAATATTCAAGTATCTGTCGCTGGGAGATGAATTGAAGAAACAAATTCCTCGAATCAAAACCTTCAAAGACGATGATTACATTCATCATTTGGGGCTCTTGAATCTCTTTTTGCTTAAGTTTAGAAATATTCAAATTAACGATTAGTATTGTGAAAAGTCGTGTCTCTTCGTGAAAAGCCTTCATCCTCATATATATATGAGAATGTTTTTTGTAATGTAAGGGAATAGAGATTAGATAAGAAGAATATGGCGATGTATGACAGCTTGTAAGTTTTACAAATTTCGATGGAATACATGCTATGAACTGTTGCTTTTCTTTGCGTATGTGTTGTGGATTATTTCACTTTGTTTTGGCAATCGTCTGTGATATTATCTAAAGTGATAAGGTTATTCATATTCTTGAAATCAAATCTGTGCTTCATATTATAATGTTGAAACAAAAGTTTTGCTTGCGAATTGTAATTGTTCCTTGCAGTACTTCATTGATTGGTCCCTTAAAGGTAGGGTTAAATTCATTCAATCAACACATGATATAAGCATTCAAATTGATCTCAAAAGAGATAATAACCGACAGGTCTACAAAAGGGTGGATTAAAAAACTATCTCACAGACTCGCATAATAAGTCCTGAAGAAAGTACAATGACTCTGTAGCCCAAACAGCAAAGAAGGCACTGGTCAAAATAGATTACACTCATCATTATATTTCACCATTTGTTATTTTAAAAGAAAACAGAAGTAGTTAGAAAACATAGATCGAATAGCTTCTACAACAACAATCTTGAACTCATCTGCTATATCTCCATTCAAGGAACTTATGCCATTTCAAAAATCAGGAGATATCAGATTAGGATAATACATCTGCTATAAAAAGCACTGGTTATTGGAGACATTCAGTGAATAGGTATACCCGCCTAGGTCCTGCAGAGCCTAAAGCAAGAGAGATAGCAACCAAACAGGTTCACTCTATATGTTGGCCAAGTCAATTGGAGGATTTGATCATAGGAGTTGGCATTTCCTTAGAACCTATCCAATCTGTTGATTTGAGACTCAACAGATTGGCGACTCTGCTGAAGAAAATCATTAAGACTCATTTGTGGGATAGAACACAGAAGAAAGAAGTAATTTATGTCCTCTAAGAAAGAGGTGGCGACTCTAAATTAAAAATATCAATGCACGGAACAAGATCAATCACGAAAGGACAATCTTTATCCCAATTAGATTTCTCTCAACAAAAGAACAAAAATAAAGAACCCATGAATGATTCCATGAGAGAAAGATACAACCAGTATAAACATGAAAGTAGCCAACATTCGCCCTTAAGAAAACAAGATAGAACAACAACTTCAAGCCCGGTGAATGAGGATTTGGTTGCAGCATATAAAGCTCAAAAGGGGCGATGTCAAATTCCCCCTGGTTTTGAAAATCACGAAGCACGGTCCAGACAATACACACCACCTCCATCAGGATCAAGTATGGCAGACCCTGCAGATAGATTTACAGATTTAACTAGACAAATGATGGAGGCTGCTGCTGAGATGAGAGATTCAGGAAGGACTCAAGAATGTTTGGAGTTGTGTGCTAAGTTGGGCATAAATGTTGGTGAGGTTGACTTTAATAAAGATGTAAACAACTACAAGAAAACATATGCTCAAGGAGTGGGTAAAACAAAGGGTAATGATTTCAAAGCTTATGAGAATCCCTTGTTTGGTAGCAGAAGGGATGATCGTGTGCAATCAAGTGCACCACCAATCCAGCAAAGTTTACATACTAATAATCAGTACCCACCCCCTGGTCAATTTTATAACCAACATCCACCCCCAACTCAGTTTCAATATCAACACCAGAATCAATACCCTCTTCCTTATCAAAATCAAATACCCTTATATGGTAATATGAACCAAAACTTTGGGAATCCTCATGGAGGGCATGGACTAATAAATATGGAGCAAATGAGGCAGTTTGATTTTTCAGGAATGATGGTGTACCCATATCCTATCCCAAATGAAATTAGGACAGCGATACCAAAGTTCACAGGAAGTAATGCAGTTTCAGGTGAGGCTCACTATAAAGCTTTTGATGCAGTAATTGAGGATTTTGGGTTACCATATGAAGATGTCAAGATCAGGTTGTTTATGCAATCATTAATAGAAGATGCAAGAGATTGGTTTAGGACGTTGCCTGATGCATCCATTAGAGATCTTGCAGGATTCAAAGATTTGTTCCTTGAGCAGAATGGAGACCATAACAGCCCTGAGTTCGCTTTGCACGAAATCATTAGTATAAAGAAGGAGCAAAATGAATCAGTGATAGATTTTAACAAAAGATTTAACAGGGTTTTAAACAAAATCTCCAACAGAATGAAACCAGTACCTGAGGTGAGCATTCTGTATTATATCAATGCTTATGACAGTAAAACAAACTATGAGCTAAGAACCAGAAATCCTAGAGACCTCCGGGATGTTATGAAAGATGCCATTGTTATAGAAAACAACAGAAAGGCTGCTGGTAAAGTGGGAAAGAGAGCGGATGCAAGGTTATACAATCCTAGAGCACCCAAGGCTAATAGAGATGAAGATAAGCTTGACAAAGTTTTAAATGCCCTGAAAGATTTATCTGTAAGAGTAAACAAAACAGAGAAGCAGCAATACTACCGTCCTGAGAGACCTAGACTACATGACATGCCTTATAACACCACATGGAAGGATGGAAAACCAGTAGACAGGAACCACAGAGACAGTCAACAAATTCCAGATCCTTTAAAAAGAACAGTAAATTATACTCAAGATGATGACATGTGGTGTTATGCTTGCAATATGCCACACGCTTCTTCTTTGTGTGCAGTAGCAAAAGGATTGCAAGAGGAGGAGGATAGCTATGAAGAACATATTGATGATTCAACTGTTAATATGATATCATTTAGTCAGGAAGGAAGGTCAGATTCCATGAATATTGATCAATGCTCTGTCTTACCTGTGACCACCAGCAAAAATGAAAGTGTTAAGCTCAGAATCCCTACTGAGGAAGAAAAAAGAAGAATTACAGCTTATGTCATTGCACAAGCAAAAAGGACTTATGATTTAAGGAATAGGGTAGTGAATCCAGAGCAAGGTAAACCTACTAGTCTTTTTATGAAAGAAACTGATGAGACACTCAAGCGAATAAACAAAGCAGCTATGACTAAGGAGGTTGTACCAAAGAATAATAAGAAGGGTCCTAATGTTCAAAAGGAAGAAACAGTAAAGCTCCCTTCATCACAACACTCTACCTCATTTGATAGCTGAACTGCATTAACACAATTAAAAATTTCTGTTCCATTGATGGAAATAATGAGGTTTCCTGAGTATAGAGAAAAAACTTTGGAGATGATTTCAGGTGTCCAAGAAGAAAAGACTAATGAACAGAAACAAGAGGTCCCAACAAGTGACAACAATGAAAAAATGGCTCCAGTTATATACTTAGGGTCCACTATAACTAAAAACCCAACACAAGTAGACCCATTTTATCTCACTTTGGTGATAAACAACAAAAGGGTGAAGAATTGTATGATCGATTCAGGGGCGGCCATAAATGTCATGCCTGTTGGGGTGATGAAAGAACTAGGATTGGAAGTTGATACTACCTTTGGGAAATGCTATGCCATGGACAACAGATCAGTCCCAGTGGTTGGTATCATGAAGGATGTAGAGTTCAGATTAGCAGCCTGTCCAGAAGCATCATATAAAACAGATATCACAGTGGTAGATGTTCCTCCAAATTATGGAATGTTATTGTCTAGACAATGGTCGAATATGATTGGTGGATATGTGCAGCTGGATTTGTCATATGCTATGATTCCAATAAATGGACAGGAAATAAAAATTGACAGGGAACCTCGGTCCACATATATCATAGAAGACATGGAAGAAGCAGTGAACCGAGTATGTTTTTTACAAACTGATATGGACAACTTCCAGGTACAGTTAACAAAACCTAAATTTAAAGTGTGGATCCCCATTGAGTCATGTCTGACTGAAAAGGATGGTCAGATATGGAAAATGTTCTTTGATGGGTCTTGTAGCAAGGAAGGAAGTGGGGCTGGGATCCTTTTTATCTCACCCACAGGGGAAACTTACAAATATTCTTTCAAGTTGTTATTTGAATGTACAAATAACATTGCTGAATATGAAGCTCTACTCACTGGTCTTAACATAGCAGTCAAACATGGGATTAAATTGATAAGTGTTTTTGGTGATTCAGAATTGATAGTCTCACAAATAAAGGAAAAATATGCCTCAAAACACTTAAGACTGAAACAATACAGGAATGCTGTGTGGGATACCATGGAGCTTTTTGATGCTTTTCAGATAACCTGGATAGATAGGTCAAAAAACATCATGGCAGATTTTTTAGCAAATATTGCATTAAAAGGCAATGATATAATGCTAACTGGGATATCTGAAGTAGAGATGAAAGTAAGACCATCTGTTCCTGACAACTTGTATAATTGGCAAGTGTTTCAAGATGATGCAGATCTGCTGAACTTCTTACAGTGTGTTGATCATTATCAGGCTCAAGCTATAAATTTTAATGACTTTGTGGAAAAAACTGAAGGTAAGGAAACTTTATTTGGACATGAAATTATACAACTGAAGTCAAATAAACTACCAAGAGGCCTAGTAGCATTAGAAAGAACTTTTAATGCACAAGATGTGATTGAAACCAAAGGGTCAGCTGTTAAAGAGAGTGATGTTGAACAAATCAACCTAGGGAATCAAGGAGCCCCCAGAAATGTTTTTATTGGAAAAAAATTAACTCCTGCTATGAGGCAACAACTGATAATGTTGCTTAAAAGATACAAACATGTGTTTGCATGGTCTTATGAAGATCTCAAAGCTTACAAGGAAGATCTCTTTCAACATTAGATACCACTTAAACCAAAAGCTAAACCATTCAGACAAAAGCAAAGACCTATTAATCCAACATTGTTACCAAAAATGAGGGAAGAAATTATAAAGATGAAAGACGCGGGAATAATTGAACCATGTAGATATTCCACATGGGTTTCTAACTTGGTACCAGTCAGGAAGAAAAATGGGGATATTAGATTATGTGTAGACTTTAAAAATTTAAACATATCATCTCTAAAGGATAACTATCCATTGCCAAATATGGATAACATGCTGCAGAGGGTAACAGGGTGTGAGCTGCTGTCTATGATGGATGGATTTTCAGGTTATAATCAGGTGAAAGTTAGAGAAACTAAGAAATATAAGACAGCCTTCACAACCCCATGGGGCACTTATGTTTATGCACGAATGCCATTTGGATTGACTAATGCTGGAGCTACTTTTCAAAGGGCAATGGATGTGGCTTTTGCAGAATTGATTGATGTAATCATGGTAGTATACCAAGATGATCTGACTGCGTACTCAAAGAGAGCTGATGATCATTGTGAACACCTTGAGAAGATATTTAAAAGAGCCTTATAATATGGAATTTCCTTGAATCCTAAGAAATGCCACTTTGGTGTTGAAGAGGGAAAACTACTTGGACACATAGTATCCAAGGAGGGGGTGAGAATTGACCCTTAGAGAGTAGCAGCTATCAACAAGGTTCCCATCCCTCGAACTATCAAAGCCATTCAATCATTCTTGGGACAAATTAATTTTGTGAGAAGGTTCATTTTGAATTTTGTAGACATAGTAAAACCTATAGTGAGGATGTTGAAGAAAGAGGCCCAAATTGACTGGACTGAAGAGGCAATTGATTCTTTTGTGGCAATCAAAAAAGCAATTTCTGAGGCACCAGTACTAATTTCCCCAGATTTTGGTAAACCTTTTATGATATTCTCATTTTCCTCTTGTCACACTATAGCAGCAGTGTTGTTACAGAAAAATTCAGAAGGGTATGAGCAGCCCATTGCATACTTTAGCAAGTCTTTGAGCCCTTCAGAAGTAAAATATGAACTGAATGAAAAGCAAGCCTATGCTTTGGTCAAAGCAGTGAAACAATTTAGACCATACTTAGTAGGGGCTGAAGTTATAGCTTATGTCCCAAATGCAGCAGTAAAAGATATCTTCAGACAGACTGAGGTCACGGGCAAAAGATGCAAATGGATCAATCAGATACAAGAATTTAACATTGAACTCAAAATTTCACAGGTTATCAAAGGACAAGGGCTGGCCAAACTCATGACAGAAACTGAAATTGAGGAATCTGGTGTGAATCAGGTTGGATGGGAAGAAGCTAACTTCAGTATTGAGAAAACAGCATGGTACACTGATATCATGTATTACCTTAAGCACTTAAAATGTCTAGATGATATGACCGATAGTTAGAAGAGAGCTTTGAAGCTAAAATCAGCAAGATATGTGATTATCAATGGGGACTTATATTGGAAAAATAGAGATGGGATATTGTTATTATGTCTAGACAACTACCAGGCAGACAAAGTTCTTCATGAAATGCATGATGGGGTTTGTGGTGGCCATTTCTCGGCTAAGACTACAGCACATAAAATATTGAGAGCTAGATATTATTGGCCATGTGTCTTCAATGATTCTTATAGATATGTCAGAAAGTGTGAAGCTTGTCAGAAGTTTTCAAATAAAACAAAGTATCAAGGATCACTCCCACTGAGACCAATGTTGGCTGAGGAACCATTTCAACAGTGGGGAATAGACTTTATAGGGGAAATATCAGAAAAATCCAATGGAGGACACAGATGGATATTGGTTGCTACAGACTATTTTACCAAATGGGTGGAGGCAATACCTACCAGACAGGCCACTAGCAAGGTGGTGATAAAATTCTTAATGGAGAATATTATTACTAGATTCGGTGTTCCTGCAAGGATCATCTCAGATAATGGCATGTCCTTCAGATCAGAGGAATTCAACACTTTTTGTGAACAATATGGCATTAAGATATCACATTCTTCTCCTTACCACCCCCAGGGGAATGGGCAAGCTGAATCAAGCAACAAGAATATCCTAAAAATCATTAAAAAGATACTGGGACAGAACAAAAAAGCATGGGATTCGAAGTTGAATCTTGCACTATGGGCAGACAGGATAACTGTGAAAAAATCTACAGGAAAGTCTCCATTTGAACTGGTTTATGGCAAAAGGGCCAGACTACCTTTGGATAACCTCTTGCCTGTACACAGATTTATGATTCAAGAAGAGATAGATGTTGAAGATCCATCACAAGAAAGAATAATGCAGTTGGTAGAACTTGATGAAGTCAGGGCAAAAGCTCAAAGGCAGAATATCAGGATCCAAAATCAAATGAAAAAGTTGTATGACAAGAGGACATCAGACAGAAAATTTTGTGTAGGTGATTGGGTTTTAATGTGGAATGCCAGGAGTCAAGACAAAGGCAAGCATGGTAAATTTGAAGCCCTGTGGATCGGCCCATATGTGATTATAGACAAAAAAGGGGAGGATTCTTATTTGCTTCAAAACGCAACAGGGGAGGTCCAAGGATTGCCAGTACATGGGCAGTTCTTAAAGAACTTCTTTTTCTAATCACACTATATCACATGTACAGTAGATTAGGATCCATTTCCATTGTAAATACCATCATGTATCTACGCTAACTAGAGATTCTGAATTCTTGAAGACATATTCAATATGCCTCCATCCTCAGTCAGAGCCGCTGTTGATCACTATATTTGAAAATAAAAAAATATATAAAAAATATATATTCCCATAGGCGTGAAGACTGAAAGATGTTTTCGGCCAGAAAATTGTATCGAGCACTGCAAAAGAAGTTTCATCGAAAGAGTATTTTCATCGAAATGAGGCATGTAAAGCACCGAACAAAAGTATTTCAGCAAAAAGTCACTTTCGATGAATATAGAAAATCACTCATCGATACCCCAAGTTTCATCGAAAAGGTAAAAGCAAAAAGAAAAAAGGGGCAAAAAGTGATTTCGAAGGAATATCATTACCGAAGAAACTCATAAAGCACTCATCGAAATGCAAGTTTTCATCGATGAACATGATGTCGAACAAAGGCAAAGTTGTTTCATCGATAAAGAGGGATATTGATGAAAAAGGGATATCGATGAACATACATAGGCCTTCACCGAAGAGAGAAACTCATCGAAAGAATGATTTCGATGGAAACTGCAAGTGACTTATCGAAAAGGGGCTTATCGATGAAAGACTGATTTCGATGAGTCTTAAAAGCGGCTTCTCGACATGAGATTTTCACCGAAGCAATAGTATTGAAGAAAATGAGCTTTCGATGGAAGATTTAAACACTCGGCCGAAGACAAGGGTTTCATCGATAACTTGAAATATGAGCATTTTGAGCGAACTGTACTTCCCGCGAAAGAGTTAAAGGCCCAATTGAAGAGTGTCACATCTACAATTAAGTTTAAACACTTGAGTAGCTGTTATAGATGCAGAACATTAACTGTGCACAAGTTGCCCATACGATTACAGTTGAACTGAGTGAATTTTCGTAAGAACCAGATCGATGCTAAAAGATTGAAAACTGCGAAGAATTTGCGGAGACTTGCGAACGATAGCCAGAAGAGTTGAGCATTCTTCCAAGTAAGTGTTATCTCTCGTATTTACTGTAATTATGGAACCTTCGTCTTCTTCTTCTAAAAAGAGTAGGAAAGGAAAAGAGCTGAACCCTGAAGAGAAGCCCAAGAGACAAAAGAAAGAAGGGAGAGCTCTGACTCAGGATTTGTTAGACCAGTGTCCATCGTCTAGCGTAAGGTCCAAAAAGATTAAAAGTGAAGAAGAAGGATTAGAGGATAGATTTGAAAATCTAGGAGACATTTGGACTGAAATCAGAGGGCATGAGTTATTCTTATTTGGCTACAAAAGAAGGGATGCACCAGAACCCATAAGTAATCTATGGAAGAAGAACTTAGGCAAATTGGTAGTCCCAAATGTGTTTGTAGACGTAGAATTGATGAAAGCTCTGGTAGATTGCTACAACCCAAGAACCAAAACCATATGTGATTACAGAGGGAATATATTAGTAGTAATTAACAAACAGACTATTGATATGGTCTTTGATTTGGACTGGGAAGTAGAGGAGAATATCGATATGAAGAAACTTTCACAGAAATTCTTTAGTTTGGAAAATATCTACAGGACTTGGAGACTACCTGTTCACAGGCCAAAAGTGGGTGGGTCATTTGTTCCGTTTGGCAAAGATGACAAGGTGTCGTTTGATGTCAACCACTTCCATCCATATTTCAAGTATACATATTATGCTGCAGCCCAGGTACTAGGCCTAGAGGCTCATCCACTCATGGATATTGGGGTTATGGTTCTGTGTGGTGATTTACAGTCAAAGGACCCTAGGTCATTTGATTTTGCCACTTATGTTGCAGATGCCTTAAATCATGGATTAGAAAAGATGAAAGGGGACCTTGTGAATATTCATTTTTTATTGTACTCCTTGTTAATGCATATCATTCTTTATTGTGGACAAGAAATTAACTTCTGGTCAGATGAGTTCAGCATTAGATCTTATGATAAGAATGGTCTGAAGAAGCCGGTTCAGTTATGGGTATCTGCATGGGACTAGAGGTTCATGAACAACCAATATTGGCACTTTCAGGAATACTTTGTGAAACCTCTTAGTGCATCTTTTGGGCAACATAGGGATTACACTTTGTCCCCTGAAATCAAGAGGTTCCTCAGACCAAAGGACTTCTCTCCAGAGTCACAGATTGATCATAATTGGGGTGATTGGTATTGCCATGACAATCACATAGAAATAAGGGTATTTGGATATGAAGGGCAACCCCACATGCTTCCGATTACGGTGCCAAACAGGGTGGCTAGCCTTGAAATTATCAAACAATTATCTATTGCCAGTGCTAAGCATCTTACAGACTTCGGTAAACAATCTATTGTTCCAGGTTTATTAGTCTTCTATGATTTCATTGTTAAGAGTTCGAAAAGTTATCATTTACTTCAGAATAAATTAAACTATTATGGCATGACTCTGGGTGAGCCTAGGGAAAACTTCGATCCTGAAGGATATATAAGAGCTGCCAGGGCATCACAAAAACTCAAAGCTGGAATACATGTGGCCAAAATTCTAGATGACCTGATTAAGAACCTTGAAAGAGAGGAGGCCAAAGCTTTGAAAGAAAAGAGTGAGTTAGTTTGGGAGGCTTACAAATGGAAAAGGGTTAGGGGAATGATAGATGGAGACCTAATTGGAAATCTCCAAGACCCTCTGGAAGTAGCTAAAAGGCTGCTTCAACATGAAGCAGAAATTATGCACAGAGTGCCTTCGCAATTCCTTCATTTCATTAATACTGAGAAGGACAGTCGGCCCCTAGCTCACATGTCACCAAAGTCGACTGCCAGTAGTATCCCACCTGATTCTCCTAGGGAAGATTATCCTCCTGGTTTTGAAGCAGAAATGAATATGGACACTGGCGAGATTAACATCAAGGATGTTGTTGATATCAGAATGACTGAGCATGAAGACTTCGTTGCTGATGATGGATTTGCCTCTTCTAGGGAGTTCCTCTCATTTTTGTACCAATACAAAGGAGCTCATGTAAAACGAAGCATGGCTGGAAGACCAGAGGAGGAACAGATGAAGAGGTTACAGGATGAAATTGATGTCCTCATGAAAGACATGACTCCTGAGAAAGGGAGGAAATTATTAAAAGAGGCCGGTGTAATTATCTTCTCCGGTTGGGATATAAATTTAGCACTTTTATTTGATGGCTTCCTGAAGAAGCAAGATTTGAATCAACAGGTGATGCCTCAGGAGATAGAAAAATTGTTCTTAGGCTCTGGATATGATCCAGACAAGAAAGCTCTCCTACAGTGGGCACTATATCCAAAGGGGAAGAGGCCTATCATTGTAGACATTGAAGAGACCTTCGGACACCTCATGGTTCATCAAGTTGGAAAAACTGATCCTAGGGTCACTGCAAATCTCAACCTGGATGTTGCAAGATTGAACCTAGACCAGACAGAGTTTTTGGTCAGAGAGAACGTCACATATAAGGGGCTATATGAAAAATCTAAAGAGGAAAATCAAAAGTTGCAGGCAAAAGTATTGCAACTAGAGACAGGGACTCCTATCAGCGAGTACACCTCATACCCCGCGGGACGTAGCTTGGACGATGTCTCTGATGCTCTGTACTGGAAGTATCAAGCAGAAAAGGCAAATAAACGCGTAGACAGTATCCAACAAAAGATGAACAAATTGGTCAATGATATCATCGGACATTGGTTTAACACCATGCTCTTACAGGTTGAACCATATTGGAAAGTATACAATGGAACGATAAAAGCGTTAACAGAGCATGAGAGGTTAAAAGCACGACTACATGAAGTACTAAACAATGTCGATGCCATGACACCAGAGGAAAAAGCCAAGGGGATTGCGTATATGGAAAATCATATCAAACTTGAAGATACGCTGAGAAGAGATTTAAAGGAATTGGATGATGAGAAACCCGTTGGAATGCCTTCCGTCTACAAAGAAGGAGAAGTGATATCCTTGGAGGATTTGCAAAAAGAGCTCATCAGCGTCAGGGATTGGGCCTTGTCAGAGATAGATCGAAGTAAGGATATGGCCCCTACTGTTAACCAGATAATATTCAAGTATCTGTCGCTGGGAGATGAATTGAAGAAACAAATTCCTCGAATCAAAACCTTCAAAGACAATGATTACATTCATCATTTGGGGCTCTTGAATCTCTTTTTGCTTAAGTTTAGAACTATTCAAATTAACGATTAGTATTGTGAAAAGTCGTGTCTCTTCGTGAAAAGCCTTCATCCTCATATATATATGAGAATGTTTTTTGTAATGTAAGGGAATAGAGATTAGATAAGAAGAATATGGCGATGTATGACAGCTTGTAAGTTTTACAAATTTCGATGGAATACATGCTATGAACTGTTGCTTTTCTTTGCGTATGTGTTGTGGATTATTTCACTTTTTTTTGGCAATCGTCTGTGATATTATCTAAAGTGATAAGGTTATTCATATTCTTGAAATCAAATCTGTGCTTCATAATATAACGTTGAAACAAAAGTTTTGCTTGCGAATTGTAATTGTTCCTTGCAGTACTTCATTGATTGGTCCCTTAAAGGTAGGGTTAAATTCATTCAATCAACACATGATATAAGCATTCAAATTGATCTCAAAAGAGATAATAACCGATAGGTCTACAAAAGGGTGGATTAAAAAACTGTCTCACAGACTCGCATAATAAGTCCTGAAGAAAGTACAATGACTCTGTAGCCCAAACAGCAAAGAAGGTACTGGTCAAAATAGATTACACTCATCATTATATTTCACCATTTGTTATTTTAAAAGCAAACAGAATTAGTTAGAAAACATAGATCGAATAGCTTCTACAACAACAATCTTGAACTCATCTGCTATATCTCCATTCAAGGAACTTATGTCATTTAAAAAATCAGGAGATATCAGATTAGGATAATACATCTGCTATAAAAAGCACTGGTTATTGGAGACATTCAGTGAATAGGTATACCCGCCTAGGTCCTGCAGAGCCTAAAGCGAGAGAGTTAGCAACCAAACAGGTTCACTCTATATGTTGGCCAAGTCAATTGGAGGGTTTGATCATAGGAGTTGGCATTTCCTTAGAACCTATCCAATCTGTTGATTTGAGACCCAACATCTTCCTTTCTTTCTTCAAGCTCCTTTCTGAGCTTTATTATTTCAGCTTCCAACTCTTGATGCTCCTTTTCTTTTTTTTTCAGATCAAAGGCTGTAGCTTCACAGATCCTCTTAGTTTCTTCTAGCTACAGCTTCAAGTCAGATATGACTTGACCAGACTCTTCCAGAGACTGTTTCAAAAGATCTTGTTCATCTACTGCAACAAGCTTAACCATCTTGAGTTCTCTTCTTGTTTTACTCAATTCTTCAAGTGCACTGATAAGTTCACTCTCCAAATCCACTTCAGCCTCAATATCATCTTATTCCTCATCTTCATCAGTAGTTCTATCAAGTGCCATGAAAAGGTTTACTTTTCTGTCATTCTCATGGTCATCATCTTCTGATGCATTTTCATGATCTATTGTGTCATCCTCAATGGTATATAGGTTATTTTGGTTTCGGTAGCCTCTTCTTCCCTGCTGGTAGTCATCCCTTTCTCTTTTTTTGTCGATAGATCTACTAAACTCTCTTGACTCATCTCCACCGGTTTCTTTGTGAGGACAATTTGCAGTGAAGTGTCCTACTTTCCCACGGTTGAAGCATTTAATTGGTAGCTTTCCTTTGTACCGGCTGAATCCTCTTTTAAGCTTCTTGACAAAGTTTGCTACTTCTGCATCAGAGTCTTCACTGGATTCTTTATGAGTAACCACTTCTTTTCCCTTTTTAGTGATGTTGAATGCTGCTTCTTTCCTTGAGGAAGTATCACCAGTTGTTCTCATCTCATAGGCTGTCAGAGAGCCAAATAGCTCATCCATTGTAAAAGTATTCAGATCCTTGGCTTCTTCAATGGCTAACACCTTAGTATCATATTTGGGAGTGAGAGATCTAAGTATCTTTTTGACAAGAATCCCATCTGCAATCTCTTATCCAAGTCCTCTAATGGTATTCACAGTTTCATCAAATCTGTGAAGATAGTCTGCAATCCTTTCATCATCTTTCATTTTGATGCTTTCAAGTTGACCCCTTAGTGTTTGTAACTTGGCTTCTTTGACTTTTTCATCTCCCTCAAACAACCTTTGTAGTTTTTCCCATGTCTCCTTTGCTGAAATATAGTGCATGACTTTGACAAATTCATTATTGGACAGTCCACTCAAGATAGCATGTTTTGCCTTTGCATTATTCTCATACTCCTTTTTTGCATCTGGATCAAAGGGAGGAGTATTAGGAATGACATACCCATTCTTGACCCGACATCCACACATCAAAACCAAGAGATGAAATATAGGTCTCCATTCTTCTACTCTAGAAGGCATAGTTGGATCCATCAAACATGGGGGCTTTTGAGGAAGCAGACTCACTTCTTGCCATTGTTCTCAAAGTCCAGAATCTACCCAAGGTTTAAAGATAACCGGGAACCTAGGCTCTAATACCAATTCTTGAACACAAAATACCACTAAGAGGGGGGTGAATCGGTGGTTCCTAAGTTTTTCCTCTTCTGATCTAACTTGAGAATATCATTTATTTACTTAACCACTTAAACAGTCAAACCGGTAATACAAGAAAGAAAGCCCAAGAGACCATTCATAAACAAGTAACTCACAACACCAGATTTATGAGGAAAACCCAATACGGGAAAAACCTCATTGAGAAAAGCTGCTAGAGACTACTACTCCAATCCAGCCTCATAGGTAAAACACAGACTTACAAAGATTTTGGGCACCAACCCAAGGAGCACCAATCCCTACACCAAGCCTCAACTTGGCGATGTATATTGAAATACTATTTCAATACAATTAAGGCTTCTTGTTGTAAATGAATTCTGCAACTCTTGAATCAAATAACTCTACCAATTGACAGTCTTTTCTCCTCCACTGAAACTCACACTGTCGGTTGTGAGATTGTTGTCTCTATTTCTTGACCTTTGTTATCTTTCTCTCCCTCTCACACATAGTCTCTCAACACACTATGTCACACTAGGATGCTTCCTGCTCTGCCATACCTTACCGATTAGGCTCAACTGCAAGACTATGGTATTACCAGTAGAATCCTCTCACCGGTTTGCTTGCTCGCTTACACTGCAACTTTCTCAGAACTCCTTCTAAAGTTTTCTCCTTGCTTGCTCTCACTTCTCTTCTCTGCTCAATCTTCACAACATCAACAACCTTTTCTATCTAGAGCTTCTCATTTCTTATACAATGATTTCCTACCAGAATGCAATTCAAAAACCTGAGCGGTAAGGGTTTCCTCTTTCCGACACAATCTTCATGAGATCCAATCCCACCTGTCTTGGATCAATCACTTGTCCTTGAAGACTGCACCTACACATGGTTTCATTTATCCAATGCATGTTTTTCTCAAAGTGGCAATCACGAATAAGATCTATTGTCATGAAGTTAGTCAACACATAAAATGTTCCAGAAGTTTCCTTTTTGCGAACGTCCTGAATCGGATTTCCTTTGCCTTGATTCAGGCGCTAACTTCTCCCTAATCTTCCTCTGTCATTCCTTCTTCCTTGAGCCACAATTAGTCAATGAAATCCCATGATTTGTGGCTCCTTCATTAATGATGATTATATGTTTCATCAACCCTGTCAATGAGGCTTCATCAACCACAACATACTTGCCACCTCTGCTCCACATGGCATCACAATGATCAAGACATGGCCCACCAACACAGAGTCGGTCCAGAAAACACATACTGGTATATCCCTTTGCTGGTAGAGTTTTCTTCTTCTGTTAATTGGTAGAGAATCTTGTACCAGTTGCACATCTTCACCTCCGGTGGTGTGAGACAACTTTAATATTCTACCTCTTCATCATAAACAAGCAACCATCCTTCAGACCGATTTGTACTTTGCCAGTAGTCCTTCATTCTTTATCCTTTAGATTGGTTTCTTTATCCTTCAAACTATTTTCTTTATCCTTCAGACCGGTTTGTACTTTATCGGTAGACCTTCATTCTTTATGCTCACCCTTATGTGGATCTCCATCATGTCGGTTGACATAAATGACAACTTAGTGCCAAAATGCCAACACTCCTGATGAACTTTCTTCATCTATGGCATCATCTTCAAAGGTATATAGACTGTTCTTCTTCCGGTAGCTTCTTGTTTCTTACCGGTAGACCTTCTTCTCTTTATCTTTACTCGAAGACCTTCTAGAACTTTTTTTCTCATCTCCACTGATTTCACCATAGGGATATTTTTCAGCAAAGTGTCCTATTTTACCATAGTTAAAGCATTTGAGAGGCAGTTTTCTTTAATACTTACCGGATCCTCTTTTAATATTTCCTACAAAGTTTGCAACTTCAGTATTTGAGTCTCCACTAGATTCTCTATGAGAACTTTCTTCCTTACCCTTTTTGGTGGAGTTGAAAGCAACTTCTTTCTTGGAAGTTCCTTCACTGGTTGTCCTCATCTCAAAAGCAGTTAGAGAGCCAAATAACTCATCCATTGAAAATATTTTTAGATCCTTGGCTTCCTCTATAGCACATACCTTAGTATCATACTTAGATGTGAGTGATATAAAAACCTTTTTGACAATAACTTCATTAGCTATTTCCTCTCCCAGTCCTCTGATGGTATTCATAGTTTCATCAACTCTGTGAAGGTAGTCTGCAATATTTTCTTCATCTTTCATCTTCAAGATGACCTCTTAGTGTTTGCAACTTGGCCTCCTTGACCTTGACATCTCCTTCAAATAACATTTGCACCTTATCCCAAGTCTCCTTGGCGGATGAAAGAATGCATAACCTTGACAAACTCATTATCTGACAACCCACTAAGAATAGCTTGTTTAGCTTTTGAATTTTTTTCATACTCCTTCTTAGCATCCAGATCTGTGGGAGGAACACTAGGGACAATATACCCATTTTTCATAGACATCCAAACATTAAAACCTAGTGAGGATAGATAGGTTTCCATTCTTCTACTCCAAAAGGCATAGTTGGTTCTGTTGAGCACTATTTTTGAAAATAAAAATATATAAAAAATGTATGTTTCCATAAGCATGAAGACTAATGGATATTTCGACCAGCAAACTGTATCGAGCATTGCAGAGGAAGTTTCATCGAAAGAAGTGTTTTCATCGACACAAGCACTAAGCAAAGGTATTTCGGCAAAAGGTTGCCTTCGATGAACGTAGAAAACCACTCATCGATACTCTAAGTTTCATCGAAAAAGTAAAAACAAAAAGGCAAAAGGGTGATTTCGAAGGAATGTCATTACCGAAGAAACTCAAAAGGCATTCATCGAAATGCAAGTTTTCATCGATGAACGTAGTGTCGAACAAAAGTAAGGCTGTTTCATCGATAAAGAAGGATATCGATGAAAAAGGGATATCGATGAACGCGCATAGGCCTTCACCGAAGAAAGAAACTCATCGAAAGTATGACATCGATGAAACTTGCGAGCGACTTATCGAAAAGGGGGTCTATCGATGAAAGAGTGATTTCGATGAATCTTAAAAGCGGCCTCTCGACATGAGCTTTTCACCGAAACAATAATATCGAAGAAAATGAGCTTTCGATGGAAGATTCAAACACTCGGCCGAAGATAAGGGTTTCATCGATAACTTGAGATATGAGCATTTTCAGCGCACTGTACTTCCCGCGAAAGAGTTAAAGGCCCAATTGAAGAGTGTCACATCTGCAATTAAGTTTAAAACACTTGAGTAGCCGTTGTAGATGCAGAACATTAACTGTGCACAAGTTGCCCATACGATTACAGTTGAACTGAGTGAATTTTCGTAAGAATCAGATCGATGCTAAAAGATTGAAAGCTGCGAAGAACCTGCAGAGACTTGCAAGCGATAACCAGAGAAGTTGAGCATTCACCAAGTAAGTATTGTCTCTCTTATCTTACTGTGACTATGGAACCTTCATCTTCTTCTTCTAAAAAGAGTAGAAAAGGAAAAGAGTTGAACCCTGAAGAGAAGCCCAAAAGACAGAAGAAAGAAGGGAGAGCTCTGACTCAGGACTTATTAGACCAATGTCCATCGTCTAGTGTAAGGTCAAAAAAGATCAAAAGTGAAGAAGAAGGATTAGAAGACAGATTTGAAAATTTAGGAGACATCTGGACTGAGATAAGAGGGCATGAATTATTTTTGTTTTGTTACAAAAGAAGGGATGCACCTGAACCCATAAGCAATCTATGGAAGAAGAATTTAGGCAAGTTAGTAGTCCCAAATGTGTTTGTAGATGTAGAATTAATGAAAGCTCTAGTAGATTGCTACAACCCAAGAACCAAAACCATATGTGATTACAGAGGGAATACATTACTAGTGATTAATAAGCAGACTATTGATATGGTTTTTGATTTGGATTGGGAAGTAGAGGAGACTATCGACATGAAGAAACTTTCACAGGAATTCTTTAGTTTGGAAAATATCTACAGGACTTGGAGGCTACCTGTTCACAGGCCAAAAGTGGGTGGGTCATTTGTTCAGTTTGGCAAAGATGACAAGGTGCCATTTGATGTCAACCACTTCCATCCATATTTCAAGTATACGTATTATGCTGCAGCCCAAGTACTAGGCCTAGAGGCTCATCCACTCATGGATATTGGGGTTATGGTTCTATGTGCTGATATACAATCAAAAGACCCTAGGTCATTTGATTTTGCCACTTATGTTGCAGATGCCTTGAATCATGGGCTGGAGAAATTGAAAGGAGACCTTGTGAATGTTCATTTTTCATTATACTCCATGTTAATGCATATTCTTCTCTATTGTGGACAAGAAATTAACTTCTGGCCAGAAGAGTTCAGCATTAGGTCTTATGATAAGAATGGTCTGAAGAAGCTGGTTCAGTTGTGGGTATCAGCATGGGACCAGAGGTTTATGAATAACCAATATTGGCATTTTCAAGAATACTTTGTGAAACCTCTCAGTGCGGCTTTTGGACAGCACAGGGATTATACTTTGTCCCCTGAAATCAGGAGGTTCCTCAGGCCAAAGGATTTCTCTCCAGAATCACAGATTGAACATAATTGGGGTGATTGGTATTGCCATGATAATCACACAGAAATAAGGGTATTTGGATTTGAAGGACGACCCCACATGCTTCCAATTACGGTACCAAACAGAGTGGCTAGCTTGGAGATTATAAGGCAATTGTCTATTGCCAGTGCTAAACATTTAACTGATTTTGGTAAACAATCTATTGTTCCAGGTTTATTAGTTTTCTCTGATTTCATTGTCAAAAGTTCAAAGAGTTATCACTTATTACAGAATAAATTAGATTACTATGGCATGACTCTGGGTGAGCCTAGGGAGAATTTTGATCCTGAATGATATATAAGAGCTGCCAGAGCCTCACAGAAACTCAAAGCTGGGATACATATGGCCAAATTGCCAGATGACCTAATTAAGAACCTTGAACGAGAGGAGGCCAAAGCTTTAAAAGGAAAGAGTGAGTTAGTCTGGGAGGCCTACAAATGGAAAAGGGCAAGGGGAATGATAGATGGAGACCTAATTGGAAATCTCCAAGATCCTCTGGAAGTAGCTAAAAGGCTGCTTCAACATGAAGCAGAAATTATGCACAGAGTGCCTTTGCGATTCCTTCATTTTATTAATACTGAGAAGGACAGTCAGCCCCTAGCTCACATGTCACCAAAGTCGACTGCCAGTAGTATCCCACCTGATTCTCCTAGAGAGGATTATCCTCCTGGTTTCGAAACAGAAATGAACATGGACATAGGAGAAATCAACATCAAGGATGTTGTTGACATAAGAATGACTGAGCATGAGGACTTCGTTGCTGATGATGGATTCGCCTCTTCTAGGGAATTCCTTTCATTTTTATACCAATACAAAGGGGCTCATGTCAAACGAAGCATGGCTGGAAAACTAGAGGAGGAACAGATGAAGAGATTACAGGATGAAATTGATGTCCTCATGAAAGACATGACTCCTGAAAAGGGGAGGAGATTATTAAAAGAGGCCGGTGTAATCATCTTCTCTGGTTGGATATCAATTCAGCACTTTTATTTGATGGCTTCTTGAAAAAACAAGATTTGAATCAACAAGTGTTGCCCCAGGAGATAGACAAACTATTCCTAGGCTCTGGATATGATCCAGACAAGAAAGCTCTCCTACAGTGGGCACTATATCCAAAGGGGAAGAGGCCTATCATTGTGGATATAGAAGAAACCTTTGGGCATCTCATGGTTCATCAGGTTGGAAAGACTGATCCTAGGGTCACTGCAAAGCTCAACCTGGATGTTGCAAGATTGAACTTGGACCAGACAAAGTTTTTGGTCAGAGAGAACGTTACATATAAAGGACTATATGAAAAATCCAAGGAGGAAAATCAGAAGCTGCAGGCAAAGGTATTGCAATTAGAGACGGGGACTCCTATCAACGAATACACCTCATACCCCGCAGGACACAGCTTGGATGACGTCTCTGATGCTCTGTACTGGAAGTATCAGGCAGAAAAGGCCAATAAACGCGCAGACAATGTCCAACAAAAGATGGACAAATTGGTCAACGACATTATAGGACATCGGTTTAACACCATGCTCTTACAGGTCGAACCATATTGGACAGTTTACACTGGAATGATAAAAGCGCTAACAGAGCATGAACGGTTAAGAGCACGATTGCAGGAAGTACTGAGCAATGTCGATACCATGTCACCAGAGGAAAAGGCTGAGGGAAACGCGTATATGGACAATCATGTCAAACTCGAGGATACGCTGAGGAGAGACTTAAAAGAATTAGATGATGATAAACCCGTTGGAATGCCTTCCGTCTACAAGGAAGGAGAGGTGATATCCTTGGAGGATCTGCGAAAAGAACTCATCAGCGTCAAGGATTGGGCCTTGTCAGAGATTGATCGGAGTAAGGATATGGCCCCTACTGTCAACCAGATAATATTCAAGTATCTGTCGCTGGGGGATGAATTGAAGAAGCAAACTCCTCGAATCAAAACATTCAAAGACGATGATTACATTCATCATTTGGGGCTCTTAAATCTCTTTTTACTTAAGTTTAGAAATATCCAAAGTTAATGATTAATATTGTAAAGGGTCGTGTCTCTTCGTGAAGAGCTTTCATCCTCATATATATATGAGAATGATTTTTGTAATGTAAGGTGATAGATATTAGATAGGATTAAGAGCGAAAGAACGACAGCCTGTAAGTCTTCTGTGTACGAACTATAATGGAATACAAATCTTGACCAATTTTTTCCCTGCATATGTGTTGTGGATTATTTCATTTTCTTTTGGCAATCGTCTGTGATATTGTCTGATAAAGATAAGGTTATTCATGTTCTTAAGAGCAAATCTATGCTTTATGTTATAATGTTGCAACAAAAGTTTTGCTTGCGGATTATAATTGTTCCTTGCAAAGCTTAATTGACTGGTCCCTTAAAGGTAGGGTTAAATTCACTCAATCAGCATATAATATAAGCATTCATTTGGTTTTAACAGAAATAGTAACTGACAGGTTCATAAGGGATGAATTAAAAACTGTCTCACAGATTCGCACCATAAGTCCTAAAGAAAATTGTAATGACTCTGCAACCCAATTAACGAAGAAGGCACTGGCTAAATTACAAATTACCCTCATCATTTCTTCATTTTGACAGCTATAGAAGTAATTAAGAAACATAAAGCAAACAATTATCATAACAACAATCTTGAACTCGTCTGCTATATCTCCATTCAAGGAACTCATGCCATTTCAAGATCAGGAGATATCAGATTAGGATAACATATCTGCTATAAAAAGCACTGTTTATTGGAGACATTCAGTGAATAGGTATACCCGCCTAGGTCCTGCAGAGCCTAAAGTGAGAGAGCAAGCAACCAAACAGGTTCACTCTACATGTTGGCCAAGTCAATTGGAGGGTTTGACCATAGGGACTGGCATTTCCTTAGAACCTATCCAATCTGTTGATTTGAGACCCAACAGGTTCCATCAAACATGGGAGATTTGGAGGAGGAGGACTCATTTCTTGCCATTGTGTTCTTTAGACCAGAATCTACCCAAGCTAGAGAAATCTTTGACCAATAGGGAGCCTAAGGCTTTGATACCAATTGTAGAACACAATATGTTACTGAGAGGGGGCTGAGTCAATGATTTCAAACTATTTTCAACTATGTGTGTGCAACCAGTAAAGTAAAGAAAACACTAGTAATCAAACACACACAAAGAATGCATCACACCACACCAGATATATGAGGAAAACCCAATGTGGGAAAAACCTCGGTGAGAAATGTTGTTGGAGTCTACTACTCCAATCCAGCGTCACAATATAACACATTATTACAAAGATTTAGGGCACCAACCCAAGGAGCACCAACCCCTATTGATTTAGGGCACCAACCTAAGGAGCACCAACCCCTAATTTTCTGGTCACCAACCTCTACACCGAGCACCAAATCAATGATATACAATGAAATAAAACTTATTACAATGAAAGTACCTTCTTACAAATGGATTTTGTAACACCTCCAATGAATACACTCCACCGGTTATTCTATCTTACTTCTTCTTTTGATACTAGTTCACTATTCACTCACTTTGACCCCTTACCGATCAACCTCTGCTTCTCTTGACTTCATCTGATCCTCACCATGCACTCTATCACTGTCTGATGTCTTCCTACTAGTTCAATCACTATCAGTTTACTTGACTATTATAAACTGTAACAATTCACCAATTTCCCTATCTCTACCGGTTAAAGCCTCTTACTAGTTCTACCTTCAAATACTCAGTCACTTCAATCTTCTGCAATGAACTCCTAGACTTATTATCTCTCTTCTTTCTCAAGCACACTCTCTTCTTGAAACTAGCATCTCATATCATCTCTTCAATCTTCATATTTATACATAATCTTTCCTACCAAAATGAGGTTCAAACTATTTGTGGTTAGGGTTTCTTCTACCTACCACTAACCGTATCAGATCACATCAGATCTCCTCTCCATGATTAACAACTTGCAACAAATCAAGCTTCATTGCCATTTCCATTCCTTCCAAAACACGCTTACTATATTTGGCAAACATGGCTCTGCTTTTTGTCAACCACCATAAATGCTCTGGATGTTTTCTTCACCAAATCTGATCTGCTACTTGATGTCCTACATCGATCCTTACATCACCAATCTCAATCTTATTCTCTCATTCTACTTCGAGCCACAAACCTCTTTTATCATCATGTGATTTATGTAGATTGCATTAAATGTAATACCAATCACTGACTACTTTGATGCTGCGCTATTCACTTTTCACTTGGAGACCACATGGCATCTCATTCGGCATCCACCTCAGCTCAGTCTACTATGTTTGTTTAAACTTAGTCACCAAATAAACACACTACCAGATTTTGCCTTATGCTACTGGTCTTCTTTCCTTACTAGTCATGCAATGACTGGTCAAGCCTTGTATCATCTCTTGATTGTTCTGACGGTTACTTCAAGCTAACTTGGATTGCTCCCAGTTCTGTGTTCACACTCTATGTGATCCGACAATCATTCACTCTGTTAGTTTGTCTTTTGCTTGTTCATTCATGCTAATCATGCTATACCAGTTGACATAACCAGTCTTACCTTTAGTTGTCCCTATACTTTCTTATTCTTACTCACCAATGAACATCCATACCGGTAGCATCTACTACTTGCATCTTGCATACACCTTGTATACCAGTAGCCATCCATACTGGTGAATACATATCGATTGACATCAATGACAATATAATGGCAATATTTGTCAATTCTCTAGTCACATTCACTTATGTTCAATCCAGTTGAGTTACTTTACAGTTTGACCTTGTTGGAGTCAGACCTAATTCTTCACAAATAGCCAGTGGCATGAAATTTGTGGTTGCCCCAAAGTCAATTAAACAATTATGTAAGTTCTTCTCAAATATCCTTAGGGTTAATAAGAATGGCAAAACTTTTGATTTGCCTTTGTATATTGCCACATGTGCTTCATCAGTGGGCATAATTTCCTTTTCTTTGACCTTAGGTTCCTTTTCCCTATGATCATTCTTTTCCTTCCCTACATGCTCTTCCAATCCTTTAAGGAAAGCACTCTTGATAATAGGGGTTCTTAACAATTCTGTCAATGACAGATTTACGTTTACTTTCTTAATTTCCTTTGCTAGGTAATTCATCAATTGTTCAACACTTGTATCATTGCCTTTAACTTCACATTTACTCATTTTAGTCACTCTTGGGGTTTTATAAACTTTATTTTCCTTGGGGGTGATGGGAAAATCATTTTCTTGTGGATCAGGAGGTGTTTGATAATTATTGAGTGGTACCGAAGTTGTCAAAGGCTCCCTAGGATTGTTGTAAGTTTTACTTCTCAAATTTTAGGCATTTCCTTTGTGATACTATTGTGTGGCAAAAACTTCCTCAGTTTCTGACTTAGAGGAATATTCCCACTGAAATGGGAATATATGTGATTCCACTACTAGAGAATTAGATCCCTCGTCATTTCCAATATGCTCCATCACTGGATTTTCTTTTATTGGATTTGTTGGTTGTCTAGGGATTTCTAAAAGTAAGGCAGTGTCATAGCTAGCTGGGACCTTTTCCCTACATGCATTTTGATTACTAAATTCTTTCAAATGTTGTAAGCTTGTGACTTTAGATTGGAAGATATGAGTTGCTATCTTGAACTATGGACAATCCTTTTCTGTGTTTCCTGTTGTATTATGAATTCTGCACCATTCAGTCAAGGCACATTTTATCAAATTAATTATGGCTAGGGAATTATTTTCCCCAACTGGAGGATTATCTAAAGGTGAGACTATCCCTCCATTATTTGGGTGATAATTCCAAGGTCTCGTAGGTCAACTTTGATTATACCTTTTTTGTGAATTAAAATTCCCTTGGTCATAACCTCTATTGTTATAATTTTGACTTCTCAAGTAAGACACTTCTGCAGTCAATTTCCTTAACATGTCAAAAATCTCCTTAATTTCTTGTTTATTACTGTGATCTTCTTGGTTGTTTACCTTGAGAGTCTGTGAGAAGAAATTAACCTCCATTATTTGGGGTCACTTCAGTAATTGCTGGTCCAGGGTGTACTACTATGGCTTTATTATTATCTGGAACTTCTTGGTTTGGAAAGGTACTTTGGGGAAACCCAACTGGTCTTACCCCATGCATAGGTTGTGGTGAAATATTTCCCATCGGCACTATCATATTACTATAGCCAAGCCCTATGGCTAGACTATACCCAACCTTCCTCATCTCCTTATTAATTTTTATAGACTCAACATATGCTACTGACAGGGTTGCAATCACCAAGATTTTCCTCGTTACAAACAAAGAGGTTAAAGGATCCACAACTGCATAATATATTGACAATGCGGATATCTCTGCTAAAGTGTATGGAGCTTTGAGATTTGAGTAATCTTAGTGAAATCTATCATTGAAACTATTAATTGGTTCATTTGGCTCTCGACAGATTAAGGCGAACTGATGGTATAACATAGTAGGATCTATACGTGCCTTAAATCTTGACAAAATGTAGCTTCTAGCAAATCCCATGTTGTTATTGACCCAGTAGGTAAATTAATGTACCACACCTGAGTATCCTTACTTAGCATACACAAAAACAACCTACATACAACATCTTCATGTTTAATTTGGGCTCTTCCACATATATCCTTGATAACCTTAATATGCACTTCTGCATCACCATGAATTTGAAACTTTGGACACAATTTGTCAGGATTCTTAGATAAATCGTGATAAAAATTGAACCTGATAGGTGAATTAGCATTAAAATATGCCATTGGAGGAGGTGGTGGCAGTGGATACAATGGAGGTTGCAATTGATTCTGCACTTTCCCTCTATTGGTATTCACTAAATTTGGTCTAGCTAAACTAGCTCTAGGCCTTCTATTCCTCCTATCCGATAATTCTTAAAACTGAACACCTGAATCACATGACCTAGAACTAGTGCCTCTTCTGTACTCTAGCTTACACTACTTAGGTTACTAAAGGTCTAGTACTTTAGGCCCTCCTTTTAGCGCTAGATTCTATTGATGTGAGTTTTGAGTTTATGTTCTTGAAAGGTTTAGGGGACCTAGACCTCAAGGCTTGAGATGTCTTGTAAGACCCTGTGGTTCTTCTCAATAGCATACATCAACTATTTTTATACAAGGGGATTCCAATTAGTTCCTTTAAGATATCCTAGTTCTTTTATTCTCTGGAGGATTATTCTGTTACAGTTTGCAATTTTTTAGGATATTTTGAAATGAAAACAAACAAAATGGACTTAAATGTTGAAATGAATTCTAACATCCTAAGCTAGTATCCCAATACATGTCTTTCTGAAATAATAAGTAATGATAAAGAATAGTCTTACAAGCAACCAAAAATATTCTCTAAATTATTTATAAAACTATGTGATCAACAAATGAAACACTGAATTAAACAAATCCAGGGATATAACACACCAAAAAACCATGCAGAGTTATATTTTACTCTATTTAAAATAGTGGAGTACAATCACATATCATCAATTATAAGTCCTTTAGACTTTATTATCACTATTACTTGCAAAGAACAGACACTACTGAAACAACTATTTCGTAAGAGAAACAAGAAAAGAGGCTCGAACTTGCTAGAGCTCTCACAAGTCTACAAATCTCAAACTATTTTCAAAATGAACATTATCTTTCTTTTGTAGCAGATTTCCAACAAAAGGACAAAATATTGACAGCTCAACATCATTCCTGCTCTTGGTCAAAATTTGACTTTCCTCTCTCCTTGGAAACCTCCAGTTGTTGCTCCTAGTATTGTCTAAGGCTCTCCAAAACTTGGTCCATCTCTTTTCTCTTAGACTGCTTTATAGCGGATAAATTATATTCTTGCACTCAACATTTTACCCACACTGATTTTGTGTTTTGATCTTCCTCGGAAACTTGGTCTTTGTACTGTCTTGACCATCTTTGGATTTGCCCTATGTCTTCTAAGACCCACAAATCAACATTTCTGCCTAACTTTGATGCTCTCATATTACACTCATCTTTGAACTCTTCCAATATTGCATCTTCACCTGTCTTAATTATGTCTTCTACCAGCCCTCCCATCATCATTTCAATGAGTTTGTCATTTTGGTGTTGGGCTTCTACCGCGTCTCTTTTTCCTTCTTACAACTTATCTATCCCTTTCTGCAAACTATTTACCTGCCAAGTATTGACTGTTGTTTTGATTTTGACTTGAGGCAATTGTTCTGCAATCAATATATGCTAGTTAATGATTTCTTCTGCATTCATTTCCTCTACCATCTGGAAATATGATGTTTCTACTTTAACCTACTCCAACAATTCATCATGCTTGTTTTGGATTTTATCAATCCTCCTGATCAATTTTCTCTAAGTGTTATACCTATCAATTGTTGTTTTCAGTGAAGCTTTGGCCTGTTCCAATACTTTCTCGGTCCACTCGTCCATCAATTCATCTTTTCTCCTTAACACATTCACTACTTCGACTTCTTCTTGAGATACCAGGACTGGATGAGCTAGGATTTTCTATGGATTTTCTCCCCTTTTGGTAATTCCTTTTATGAATTTTACCAACTGGTCTATTTGCATTTTCTACTCTTTTATCTTTCTTTCATCCATCCACATCCTCTCCTCCATCATGGCAACTCCTTCTTTTGTGACTCTCGTTGTTTCTTCTCTTGACAGTTTTCCCAACTGAATTGTAGTTATTCGGTATTCTAGATTAGTTGGTTCTTCCTCACCTTTTCTGATTACCGGCTTTGCAATATCAAATTCCCATTCTCCTTCAGGATTCACTTGGGTAGTGTATTAGGATTTGACCACTTTTCTCTTCTTTGTGTGGGGCGCACCTGATAGTAGGCTATTGAAATCCAATGGAATCACCTCTATTGGCCCGCTAGGCCTTTTCTGTTGTTTTAACCATTTGGGCATGTTTTTGGCTTCAACATTTACTATGTTGGCCATTTTTGTTTCCTTGTTCATCTCTAACCCTTTTGAACCCTAATCTCTCCCTTCTTTGTTATCAGAGTTATCTCCCATTTCTACCTATGGGGGTTCTCCTTTATCTTGTTCTATTCCTCTTTGATGTTCTTCCCCACTACCATGTATATTTAACGCTTCATTTAAATATTGGGCTCCATCTTCGCTCTCCTTGGTGGGATTTTCTTTCTGTGGGGATGGTCGTTATTCTTGAAATGGAAATTCAAGGTTCCTTGGTTCTTCTTGGTGCACGAGCATCGATGCTTCTTGGTGCGGGGGGTTCTTGTACTTCTTCATTCTCCTTTCTTAACTATTCTTGATTTTTTTCCGCTGTCCGCATCTCCGCATTGTCTTCCACTGTCTTTTGTTGGTTTTCCTCACAAAGTGTTGGATTTTCATCTACTCTCCTTTGCTTCAGAGTGGGAATTTCCTCCACTCCATGTTGTAAGTCCTTTTCTCTTGCAGTGTCTTCTTTGGATTCTCCTAAGTCTTCCAAGTTTATTACTTGGTCCATCATGCTCTTTCTAGTCAAAGCTTCTGCTCCATAAACTGGCTTTTGCAGCGAGTTCCCCCGTTCCATCTTCTTCCGCAATTCTTCTAAGTTTCCCTTTCGGTTTTTTTCTAGCACCTAATTCAATTCATCATACAATCCTAGATCTTCTTTAGGTCCGACACCAACTAGACTAACTATGTCACCGAGGGTGTTGTTGACTGATGGAGGAGATGCAAATAGTTGTGCAGCGGATTCAAACATGTTTATGGGAATGGCTTGCATTGCCTGTTCTTGGAGTGTTTCTTCACACATTTCAACCCTTTCTCCTTACATGAGAGCTTGCATTGTTTTACTGCCCTAATCTTGTGGCTCCTTCCTTTTTCTCTTAGCCAGCATGTTCAAGTCGGCATTTGTGGTGACTACCTTCACACCTCCTTGTTCCATCTCTTCTGCTTCCATGGTACCCGGTTCTATAAATTTAGCCATATCTATACTCCTTTTGTGAACCAGGAAATCTGCATTTTCTTTAGTATCCTTTCTTTTCCTCTTCCTCCTTATGGTGAGTTTTGTTTCTTTCATCACTAGGTCCTCTTTATATGCTTTTAGCCATTTCCTTGATGCTTTGAGGAGTGGTTGATTTACTTGGTCCATTAAGATCATTTATGGTTCATTTGTTGTGGGCTCTATCACTAGTCTTTTCTCCACATTTTGTGCCATGTAATCCAACCTCAAGATTTCTTCATCGTCTTCAGTTATCTCTGTGGGTACTTTGATCCCTATCTTGTCTGGCGCCAACTGCTTTATCTATGCAAGTGTTAGCCTTTGGTAATATTTTCTCTTTCTGACTTCTATTTCATCTTTTCAATTCATCCAATAATCTTCTATGTTATGGATGTGTTTAACTCTTCTAGCAATGTACCTCTCTATCTTGTGCAAAGGGTCATAATCCTTCCTTGTGTACTAGAAACTTATTGCAGATATCTGGCTAGTAGGTCTTCCTCTACCTTCTTTGTATTTTGTAGTGATTCACATCCAAATTCTCCAATCTTTAAAGGGAATTTAAACCCTAGTTTTCGGTGAGAACTCACATAAGTGTCATGAAATTCTACCATTTGTCTGTAGAATTCAGTTAACCATGCCCAAACTAAAGGGTATCTTGGCAATTTGAAGGGCCTTCCTGAAAATCCTTGTGCTCTCAAGTATGACCATGTGGGAAATTTATATATACCAACCTTCATAACACTAGAGCACTTTTCTTACTTCTTTTGGCACCCTTTCACCAAGTCTTCCCTCTAATTCTCGGGAAAGCTTCATGATGAAGTAATCATTGGCTTTCTTATAATATAATACTGATTATTTCTTTTCCATCTGTGGGAAATATACATATGGTGGGTTGTAGCCTGGCTCTGTTCCCAGAACTCTTGCAGTGTTCAACCCTTGAATGTTTTCTTTTATTGCACATGCATATACTATGTTTGAAGACGTGTAAAATCTTCCTGATGTTTCTTCTATGGCATGATGGATAGAGTCACTAATGAATTGAGCCTACTCATAAGTTCCTATGTTCTACCTCAAACTTTGGATGTAAGTGAACATCCACTCATGAAACATGCCACTGATTTCCAATCCGGCTATCCTACTAAGGTAGGTGATCCCAATGTACACATCTGGGTGCATTTCTTTCCTTAATACCAAAGTGGGTAACTTAGCTAGTGTTCTTCCTTATTTCTTAATGTACCACTCTTTGAGTATAATTTTCTTGCACACTAACCTTGACTCCTAAAATTCCTTCTCTACTTGTGCTCTTCTTCTTTTTATCCATCCTACTGGGGTGGGAATCCCTAGAAATTATTCTATACCACCAAGCGATAGTTCTACATATACTCTATGATTGTAAATGACCTGTCTTTTGGCGGCATCATAATGTTGGATTCATTTCTTGACTAAATAATGTGTGTCCATCATGACTGGGAACCTTGCTGCCTGTATCAAACCGCTTTGCTCCATGCTCTTTATTTCATCTGTGGTGGTTGGTTCTCTCATCATGTTGATGAGGTCAGTGAGGTTGCATTCTCCCAGATGAGTATCCAAATAAAACCTGGTATTGGGTATTATTTGGGGAAATTTCCACTCAAATTCCCTCTATAGCTCAGCTTTCCTGGTACCCATTATCGTGTTTTTCATTCTCCTTGCCAACATTCCCTGTGTTATTGCTAGGAATATTACATTTTAAGCATCTAAACATTTTAATCTTGACTTTCCTTTTTTAACCTTACTTTGTTTTCAACTAACAACCTTTTGTATGAATTCACTAAGCTGAGTTAGGTTACTTACCTAATTCGCTAGTAGAATTGCTAGAAGAGTCTAAGTATACTACCCATCGAGATTCTCTAGGCTTTCTCATGTATCCACTCCTATAGTACCTATGGCTTATGACATTGCAAATTGCACCATTGCATAATTTATGCCACTAATGTCACTTTCTATTAAGACTCAGTCAAGTCCTACGCTTAATTCAGTGCATGGTAAGCCACTGACACGATAAAAGCACCAACTTGGAGGTAAATTAAAAAACATCTATATCTAATGGTCTGCATGGTGTTTCCACATTTATGGGTCAAAGTACCTCCTTTTGAGGATGCCGACACATGTTTTCGCCCTTGAAAGTACTTTACGCAATCTCTTTATTATTTCACAATCCATTACGACAATCTCTTTGCAATACTTTTCAATGTTGGTATTATGGATGTGTTGCATTAGTTTTGTCATTGATGTCAACACTTATCCTTTTGGAGATCTACATTATTTATTTTGACACTATGGTTTTATTGGTTATGTTGAACCAGCACATTGTGTTCACCAGCAAGGTCAGTTACTTATGCACAGTCATTGGTATATGCTCACCGATAGGTTATATGATTCACCGGCACTGATGATAACTTGTTATCATCTGGAGATCACTTGATTATGTCAAATACATGGTTTGGATACTTGGTTTTGGTGTTTTGATTATTGATCTATTCAAGTTGACATATTTGTTGTTACCAGTAGATTAGTCTAGGTTATGGACCAGTATGCATTATCTATTCCAGATCAACACGACACATTATGGAGATGATTTATTGATTGGATATTGTTGTAAATGTATTGAGCCGACATGTTGTATTACATCAAGACTTATTTGTAATTGATTTAATTGTAATATTCTTAGTGAGTCGACCTACACATTTGGTCTTAGGTTTTGTATATATGTAAGATCCCATTTGTGAGATAAGATGTAGGATATGGTTATGGCATGGTATTGTAACATGGTATGTGCGAATATTAAAGATCATATGAGCAGACCATAGAGAAGGTTCAAGGAAGGTTTGAAGGTGTTTATCAGAGCTTAACTGGTACTGAATCCAACATTGGAGATGTTATTTTGAGCAGTGCATTATTCTAGGATTTAACCATCCTACTGTATTCATTGTGACTCCCATTTGAGCAGTATGCTCTAGGCGGTTGGCCTTTCGGCATGTGCAGACCCCATTTGTATACACACTCTATCTACAATAGTATCATCCAATTGTGGGTAAGGTTTCCCACCATGGTTTTTCCCCTTACAGGGTTTCCACATCAAAAATATTTGTGTTATGTGTTGTGGATGTTGTTTCTCTTTCTATTCCATGCATTAAGTTTCATCGGTATTGATATTAACTGTTAATTTGTTAACCGACATTAAGTTTGGTTTACCGGTATTAAGTATTAGGTTGGATTAAGTTATAATTGGGTTGAAATTCATTGACAATCAATTCACCCCCCTCTCAGTTGTCCTTTCAGTTCCTAACAATTGGTATCAGAGCGAAGTCCTCTTTTTGTAGAAGCCTAACAACTTGAGGAGATCCTATGGCAACGAACTTTTTTAGGAAGGACAATCTGAAACTTGATGGAACTTGTAATACCCTAAAATTGGTCATCTAAACCATGGGCCCCTAATCTCGACAACATCACCAAGGTCCTAACCAAAGGCAATTAAATCAATCTTGAGCACATTATTAATTCTTTTAATCATCAAATATCACATGGCAAATCAATTACTCAATATTAATTAAATATTTATTTAATTAATTGAATCATTTCCAAGAATATCATTTTGATCAATTATCCCATTTTAATTTATTAAATATCCTTGCATATTTAATTAATTAATATAAATTGCCATTTAATCATGCAAAGAGAATTAATTTATTACAAAAGATAAATTTATTACAAAGCAAGAGTTGAATTGAAAATAAAACAAAAAAAAAGAATTGAATTGAGAGAGAAATCAAACTTGAGATATTATTTCTTTTTCTAAATTTGGAACTTGAAATCAGAAAAGCAATTAAATTGAATTATTGAATTATTCTCTAAAATTGGAACTCAAAGCTTTTTAGAAAAAGAAGTTCAGTTGCATGGAAAAGACCTTTTTCTTGAATAAATCAAATATATGCATGGAATTATCTATTTTTATCCTATATGTATGGAATTATCTATTTTTATCCTATATGCATGGAATTAATTTATTATTATTTTCCAATGCAACTTGAACTTCTAATTTGAATGCATTTCAATTAAACTATAATTGGAATCTATCTCAAGGTTAACTAAATCTGATTTCTCAATTATTTTCAATTAATCCTAAATTGAGCTTTTTCTCTTGCAATCCTCTTTAAATTCAGTCTTTAGCTCTCATTCCAATTCACCCCAGAGATTTTTGAGAACACGCTTGGAGATTATTATCACGCTAATTTCACTCTAGAGTCATTGAAGATTATTATGCTTTTTAGATTGTTTGCATCCATTTTCCATTCATTATTGCTTGCATCCATTATTGCTTGAATTGATTATTTGCTTGAATTATTCATCCATCTTGCATCCATATAGCTTAATATCATATAGATTAAATCCTTCCTCTTGGTGTAGTCTAGTCACTGGTATTGCTTATAAAAATTTGAGAGAAATCTTATACTCACATCTTTTAGAAGGCAATTGGTAGCTTTGTTATGGTTTATTACTTATTGATTATTGATTATTAACCATGCATATAATGACTTAATTGAAGCATTGTGCTTATAGCTATAGGTTCACTTTTTCACACACACATATCTGGCGCCCACCGTGGGGCCCAAGACTACTTTTTTTCGGCCTCCAAGATTGATTTTTTATTTTTGTTATTTTTAAGGTTTTTCAATTTTTCGGATTTTCGGTCGTATAGTCTCTGCGCCATCTTGTACGACAATTTTCTCAGGCTGAAACGATAAACTACAAGTGTCGTACGAACTGAAATATCCTACCATACGAGAAAATCATCTGTTGTACAAGCAGAAATCCTCTGTCGTACAAGCAGAGATCATCAGCAATCTTCTTTTGTGTGATACTGCATCCTGTCTCGTACGAGTCAATAATTTGTCATACGATTCTGCATTTTCAAGTAAAAAAAAGGCAAATTTCATAATTTTCTCATTTTTGATTGATTATTCTGATGACTGACCCTGACTATTTATCTGTTTGTCTTAGAGTTTTTCATAGCCTAACTAGTTTTTGCAGAACGCTTGTCAAAGAATATGCTTGTCGCACAAAGACAATATGACTACTGATACGTTGTCTTTGCAGGTTGCCTGAGGAGAATCGACTAAACATCGTGTATTCTTTAAATTCATTTTTAGGCACCTAACTTACTATCTGGTTAATGAACAAAATCTGTCTTTTGTGTTTTAGAAAAATTTGAGAGGTAGGAGAGTATGCTCTTGTCTTCTTCTAGACAATCAGAAATCTAGACCCTTGAAGTATTTTCTTAAGATTGATTGCAACATCTTTAGCAGGCCTACCCTCTCGAGGAGCTAATAACTCTATAACCTTTACGGCCGGTGAGAGGGGAATGACCTAAGTGGGAATGGCTAGATGCCAAGTACTCCAACCCACTATAAAATAAACGTGATTTGATGAAAATCAAGTCAATGACAATGCTTGGGAATAGCTCTCCTCCATACCTTCAGGTATATTAAACCTTTGTTTTCAAGGCTAAGAGACCTCTAAATTGAGTTTATACCTTGACGCACTGAACCGGTCCCTGACTAAATCCAATTCAAAATTAGAAGCTACCCGGTTCACCTCTGAAAGGGAGATAATATTTGTGCAAGAGATATAGTAACTCTCCCAAGATACTTGTCATTTCGTGCCCCCATTAGTATTTGGAGTCGAACAATATGGTGTTGAGAATCCATTGCATGAGACTCAGCGGTCATATTCTGATTAGCTATTGGGTGTGTACCCGAGTCTACAAGAAAAGGTTTTCTTTCCTCACCAAATTCCTTAGGGTTTGCATGCTGTGATTGGAGTCACTATTACATACTACCTATTTTTTGTGTTTTCATCCCTGAAACAAAAATTGAAATACCAAAAATTGGAGAAGACAAGAAACAACTCAGTGATTTGAAACTCTATCTGTGTCAGAAACTAGTCTATCCTAGTCAAAATCAGTCTATCTCAGAATTGGTCATACTCAGTTATCATACTCAACAATCAGAAAAACTCAAAATTTCTAGGCTCTGCCCGATGAACAATCGTATGAGTTTGATAATTTATTGTCCTAGATCACATCTTGTGTCATACGAGTCTTTTGATTTATCGTCCTGTGCCCGATCTTGTATCGTACGAGTCATTTTCATCTGTCGTCTAGCTCTGTATCTTGTGTCGTACGAGACAAAACTCCTCTGAGTCTTTTGTCATCTTGCACATACCCATCTGTCGTATGGTACGAGGCAGCAACTCGTACGAAACATAACTATTGTCATCCTGTAGCTGCTAAATTGCCGGTCCAAAAAATCCTGTCGTACAAGTCTCTGGTTTTGTCAAAATAGAATAGTCAAACTTTCCTAAAAACAACTTACATTGAACATAATACTGGTTATGAATTTTCCTGAGCATAAATAGATCAAGACAGTGTACCTCTGCCATTTGCATTGCATGATTTGGTCGATCACCTTTCAGCTAGTTTAATCAACTACCTATCAAATTTTAGTCACTTAGATAACGTCTTATACAGGATAGATCGTTTCTGAAACTAGACTAAATCTTACACTATGCTTAGAATCAACTTAGATAACATCTTATACATGATAGATCGTTCCTAAAACCAAACTGAATCAAAGTTGTTTCTCCCAAACAATACTCTAAACAGAACAAACTAGGAATTCTCATAAGAAAGAAGCCAAAGGCAAAGAACAACCTTTCAAATATCAAGATAATTCATTCTACGTGAAGGATCCACTCACTGACATGTCGTCGTCATCAGGTGGATCAATTTTTGATGAATCTGAATCACCCACCATACATGAGACAAAATACAATGATGGAAACAAAAATGACCATAATATTCCCAAAAATCATAATGACTCCTCATCATCAAGTGAGATTGATGAAGACACTAAACCTCCAGAAAAAGAAATCCTTGGCTGTCAAAAGACAAAGACTTTAGAAAAATGATGAAAACTATCATGACCCGAGAGAAGGAAGACTATTTCTTAGAACTAGCAAAACAAGGTGCCAAACTTCCTATTGGATATGATGTCCAGACACTTGTTACTAAAAAGTAAGACTCACCTATACTCATGGTACACAAACAATTACTAGCCTTGCAGATGGAGGTCACAGAACTGAAGAATACCCCAAAACAATATTCTTTGGAAACAATATGTCCCTTTCCATTTCACAAGAATCTACACATGCCTCCATTTCCTCCATGAGTGGAAATCAAAAAATTTGACAAATATGATGGTACCTTAGATCCTCAAGATCATGTTAGGGAATTTAGTGCTACTTGTATGGAATTCGTGCATGATCAAACATACCTCATGTGTCTCTTCCCAAGGAGTTTAGGGGGTCAAGCAATGGAATGGTTCTCAAGTCTACCCAAAGGAATAAAAACATTTGAAGAACTAATCCAACTATTTTTACAACAATACTCATACAACATTCAACATCCTATGACTATGATTGATCTTTGTAATACTCAACAGTGTTGGCATTTGGCATTATAACAGACAATGGGAGATTGTTGGCATTTCAATAAGGATATTGAGAAGGTTGTTGATGATTATGGATATAACTGATTAAGGATGATTTACTGTCTTAATATTATTATTTTGTCATTGATGTCAAGAAATTGATTTTGTAATTCAGTATGATGTTGCCATATCTTAAGAGTATGATTTGATGAGTATAAAGATGTCGGTAAAAGACACAGAAAGAATATGATGAATAAGGGGATGAATAAGGTATTCAATGGGCAACTATTACCAAGTCAAACAATGATGAGATCATGATGTTTAGATTGTTTTAACATCATACATATGTTGTAAATTGTAAGGTTAATGCTATACTATGTTACCAAGCAAAGAACCTAGTTGGTAAACCCTAAGGAACCTAGTCGATAAACCCTAAGGTTATTGCTATCGGTTAATGAAGGCAGAATGTCTACCGAGTGAAGTTTAGTATTTACCAAGTTGTTACCGAGTTATAACCGAGCTGCAACAAAATACATTAAATGGTTACATGCGTTATTTAATGAAGGAAGCTGATGAGTTGGAACTGATTAAATGATTGGTATGTCATGCATGAAGTTTGTTAATGAGTCTATGGCAAAGGAAAATTGGCATGAAGATCTACAACGCAGATTGAACCGCATTACCCTAGCACAAGTTCCAAGAAATGTATGCAAGTTCCAATACATTGAACCTGGACAAGATTGAAGATCTGATGGCTATGATTGATCATGGGAAATGTGATCAAGGAGATTAAGTGGCTGGCTAATTGTTTATAAATAGGGAGTTGTTGATAAACAATGTATGCGGGCAAGTGTATGCATAGGGATGATACATACTGATTACCGAGCACATAAGCTTAAAGACCTGTTTGAATAAGAAAGTATGGAAGCCCAGCAGATGGACAAGATTAGTTCTATGTCTAAATTATATTGAGCAAATAAGAATCTACTTTAGCATTTTAGATGTGAAGTTGTAGATAGATTTTTATTATTGTTATTTTGTGAAAGTGACAGAAAATCTCTTAACCGAGTGGACTTAATAGTCTTATTTGTAAAACTCTCTAGCAAGGTGACATTTTGATTGAGTGTTTGAAATCCTTTAACAAGGTCACTTCTAACAAGGTGAAGATCCTAATAGATCTGAGGGAAATCCCTTAACCAAGTCACATCTAGCAATGTGTTTGTAATCATTAATAGGATTTGCTTTTAATCGAGCATACTCTAGAAGAGTATATTTCTTAGTGGGTCCGAAATCCCATAGTGGTTTTTCCCTACTTGGGTTTCCACGTTAAATCTGGTGTTATGAGGTTTATGATGTTTATATGCTTTTGAGCTTGCATGTTTAGCAGTTTTAGTTATATTACTGAAGTATATGTTACTAAGGTTGAATCTGATGTTTTTATGGAAGATTAAGTTTGTATGATTCACCCCCCCTCTCATCTTGTTGGCTATTGGATCTGTACTTACATTAAGTATCAGAACTATCAATTGGTATCAAAGCTTTGGACTTTGGAAGAAAAGTTTAAAGGTACTTGAGGAAAAGATCCAAAGATGTATAAGAGGGATGCACCGAAGCTGAACAAGTCAAGTTTCTCTACATGGCAGAAAAGGATGAAGTTGCACGTATCAGAAATTGGAGAATATGTTGTATATTATCTGGAGAATGATTTCATCACACCGAGAACCTATCCATTGACTATGGAAGAAATAAAGGCAAAGCAAGAACATATCCAAGCAATGATTGAAATAACATCTGCATTGACCGACTCAGAGTTTAATGATCTAGAAGGCTGCAATGATGCAAAGGCAATGTGGGACAAGCTCATATCTATATATGGTGGTGATGAACATGTTCAAAGAGAAAAAGTAGACAGTCTAAGAGGACAACTTGAATTTATGAGGATGAATGAAGTTGAGAACATAACCCAGTACAGTACAAGACTAAAGGAGATTGTCATGCAAATCAAAGGAGCAGGTGGAACTATTGAAGAAAAGGATATAACAAGTAAGTTGTTAAGAACCCTTCTACCGGCTTATACAATCCAAGTCTCCGCAATCAATGAATTGAGGTCTGTACCTAATATGCTAGTTTCTTTAGATGCTACTATTGGTAAGCTACATGCATTTTAGTTAAGTAACTTTGATAACAGTGGATCTTTGGTAAATAAAGTTGAATCTGCATTTAGTTCTTTTCATCTTGATGAATCTAATGATTACAATGAAAGAAAGTATAAGTACTCTGAAGGAGATCACAGTGGAGTAAGTGAAAGATTTCGTAAGAACATGGAAGAAGTACACAAACTATATGAGGAAATCAGAAAGTAGGAAGAGTTTGAAGCACTATTAGCCAGAAGTTTACTGAGAGGCAAAGGTAAGTATAAAGGAAAACTACCTTTGGAATGCTTCAATTGTGATAAGATAGGACATATGGCTTCTAACTGTCCTGACAAAGATTCTACTAAAAGAGAGAGATTACCGAGATGATAGATAGAAAGATAATCATTACAGAGGACACTGAGACTTCAGAAGAAGAGATAGAAAGACATGCTTAATAGCCGATGAAGAATCCAACGATGATAAATCAGATGAAACTGATCCAAAGGAAGTAGTTTATGTGGATATCAAAGATGGATCAGATGAAGAAAGGTATGAAGAAAAATCCCTAATATCTCACATAAATACTAATGATTCTTGGATCATAGATAGTGGATGCTCACATCATATGACAGGTGATAAACACAAGTTTGTTATGTTATAAGATTATGATGGAGGCTATGTAAGATTTGTAATGATGCACCATGTCCAGTAAGAGGTAAAGGATCTATAACACTTCTTGACAATGCAAGATGCAATGATTTTTATTGGGTTGAAGGTTTGAAATACAATTTGTTGAGTGTATCACAGCTAAATAATACAGGCTACCGAATAGAATTTTAGAAAGGAATTGTCAAAGTTCATGACAAGCATGGAAAGTTAGCTGCTACCAGGACACAAACAAAAGGTAATACATTTCACCTTGACTCAACTTGGAACAAGTGTCTATATGCAAAGATAGATGATACCTGGTTATGGCATAAATGGTTTTGTCATGTAAATTTTGATAATCTGATCAAAATAAGTAAGAAGCACCAAGTAAGAGGTCTAACGAGTCTTGAAAAACCTGAGAATGCTATGTGTCGAGGATGCCAAATGGGTAAGATGACAAGATCAAGCTTTACAAGTAAGTCTTACACTCCTAAGGGAATTTTAGATCTTGTGCACACTAATCTTTATGGTCCTATGAAAGTTCAAAGTTATTATGGTGATAAATATTTCATATTATTTGTGGATGACTATTCAAGGATGATGTCGGTAATGTTTTTAAAAGAAAAATCAGAAGCTTTTCAAATGTTTAAATGGTACAAGGCAAGAGTTGAAAATGAAACAGGAAGACAACTAAAATGTCTTAGATCAAATAGAGGATGTCAGTTCACATCTGATGAGTTCAACTTATTCTGCAATGATCATGGTATTAAAAGACAAGTCTCTGCACCGAGAACTCCACAGCAAAATGGAATAACTGAGAGAAGAAACAGATCTATTGTGGATTGTGCCAGAACCCTGATGATTGAAAAGAAAGTGCCATAAACATTTTTGAGAGAAGCAATAAGCACAACAGTTTACACCCTGAACCGAGTACAACTGAAGAAAGGTACTTTGAAGACACCATATGAAATATGGTATGACAAGAAACCTAATGTAAGTTATTTTAAAATATTTGGAAGTAGATGCTATGTACACAAAGATGATAGAAATGGCAAGTTTGATCAGAAAAGTGAAGAAGGAACATTTCTAGGTTATTCTTCTAAAAGCAAAGCATTTAAATGTCTGATCAAATCATCTAACAAAATAGTAGAAAGTGCAAATGTGAAAATTGATGAATTTGTAGAAAGAAATGATGAAGGAAATTCCAAAGAACCAGAAGATTATGATGAATTTGTCTATGTTCAACAGATAAGTCCTACCGAGAAAACTGTTGAAGAAAATGAAGAGAATATCTAGTTACCGAGTGATGAAGAAGATCATACAGAGCCTACTGAGCCTATATTAGCCAAGTATGTTAGAAGACATCATGCACTGAGTTAGAATATAGGAGATAAGGATGATCCAGTGATGACAAGGAACAAACTGAAACAGAACACATGTCTGATATCTGAATTTGAACCGAGAATAGTGAAAGAGGCATTTAACAGTGAAGATTGGATAAATGCTATGATAGAAGAGATTGATCAAATCAAGAAGAATGACACATGGGCACTAATCCCAAGATCGAAGGACAAAAATGTAATCGGTACAAAGTGGATTTTCAGAAACAAGCTAAATGAAAAAGGTGAGGTCATTTGAAATAAAGCAAGACTAGTATGCAAAGGTTATGCTCAAGAAGAAGGAATTGATTATGGTGAAACTTTTGCACCTGTGGATAGACTTGAAGGAGTAAGAACATTGTTGGCATATGTTGCTTTCAAAAACTTCAAGGTATATCAAATGGATGTCAAATCTACATTTCTGAATGGAATATTAGAAGAAGAAGTTTTTATTGAACAACCTGAAGGATTTGTTGAAGACAAGAGTAAAGATTAGGTATGTAAATTGAACAAAGCATTATATGGTCTGAAACAAGCACCTAGAGCATGGTATGAAAGATTGCACTCTTATTTGATTAAGATTGGTTTTATAAGGACAAGTGAGAATAGCAATATGTACATGAAGAATGATGAAAATGGAATACTGATCTCAACTATGTTTGTTGATGATATTATATTTTGTGGAAATGACTCTTTACGCAAGAACTTTGGAAATGAAATGAGCAAAGAATTTGAGATGTCATTAATCAGTGAGATAAAGTATTTTATAGGTTTACAAATACTACAAATGAAAAATGAGATTTTCATTACTCAATCCAAGTACATAAAGTAAATCTTGAAGAAATTTGGAATGGAGGATTCAAAACCAGTAAGTACTCCTATGACTACCAACTGTAAACTATCAAAGAATGATGAATCTGCATCTATTGATGAGACACTTTACCGATCCATGATTGGAAAGCTACAATATGTTGTTCACAGCAGACCAGACATAGCACATGGAGTAGGTATAGTTGCAAGATTCTCTGCAGATCCTAAGGAAACACACATGACAGCAATCAAAAGAATTTTTAGATACTTGAAAGGCACCAAGGATTATGGCTTAGTATATCAGAAAAGAATTGATTTTGATTTAAAAGTTTATACTGATACTAATTGGGCAGGCAACATTGATGACAGAAAAAGAACAAGTGGAGGAGCTTTCTTTTTAGGAGAAAGACTAGTGAGTTGTCTTAGCAAGAAACAAGGATGTGTTTCACAGTCAACAGCAGAAGTTGAATACGTTGCTGCAGCATTGAATTATACCAACATAGCATGGATCAAACAATTGTTGGAAGGTATAAATGAGAAAGTTACCAAGCCAGTAACTATATTTTGTGACAATACTAGTGCCATTAACATTTTGAAAAATCCTGTTATGCACTCTAAGACAAAGCACATCTCTATCAAATATCATTATCTTAGAGAAGAAGCTCAAGAGAAGAAAGTGGTGTTGGAGTATGTTAGCACAAAGGAACAAATAGCAGATATCTTCACCAAGCCACTACCAAGGGACACTTTTGAGTATCTCAGAAGTAAGTTAGGGGTCCTACCCCTATCTTCTACTCACTGATCGAGTTCGGTGAAAGCATCAATTCGATGACTCTACAGAATATCTTTTAGGAGTTGATGCTGATTTACATACTTTAGGATATTTTCTAAAGGTGTGCAAGAAACAGTGCAGGATACAATACAGGAAATAGGAATTGAAGACAAAATGCTCTAACCGAGACTAAGTTGACACATTACAACAAGAATCCACTTCATACAGGAAGAAATTATGTTTTAGTTCTTTACTTTTTTTGGCATTGTTGTCAAAGGGGAGAAGACTGAAGAAGATTGAAGAAAAAGGGGGAGAAGACTGGAGAAAAGAGGAGAAGTATAATGTATGGGGGAGAATTTTCATGATAGGAAGAGAGCATTTCAGAATCTCACAAACAACTCACAACAATCCAAATTAATTAGGTCAAATCAATTGGTTTTGTCATCAATGCCAAAGGGGGAGATTGTTGGCATTTGGCATTATAATAGACAATGGGAGATTATTGGCATTTCAATAATGATATTGAGAAGGTTGTTGATGATTATGGATATAACTGATTAAGGATGATTTACTGTCTTAATATTATTATTTTGTCATTGATGTCAAGAAATTGATTTTGTAATTCAGTATGATGTTGCCATATCTTGAGAAGTATGATTTGATGAGTATAAAGATGTCCGTAAAAGACACAAAAAGAATATGATGAATAAGGGGATGAATAAGGTATTCAATGGGAAACTATTACCGAGTCAGACAATGATGAGATCATGATGTTTAGATTGTTTTAACATCATACATATGTTGTAAATTGTAAGGTTAATAGTATACTATGTTACCGAGAAAAGAACCTAGTCGGTAAACCCTAAGGAACCTAGTCGGTAAACCCTAAGGAACCTAGTCGGTAAACCCTAAGGTTATCGCTATCGGTTAATGAAGGTGGAATGTCTACCAAGTGAAGTTTAGTATTTACCGAGTTGTTACCGAGTTGTAACTGAGCTACAATAGAATACATTAAATGGTTACATGCGTTATTTAATGAAGGAAGCTGATGAGCTGGAACTGATTAAATGATTGGTATGTCATGCATGAAGTTTGTTAATGAATCTATGGCAAAGGAAAATCAGCATGAAGATCTACAACGCAGATTGAACCGCATTACCCTAGCACAAGTTCCAAGAAATGTATGCAAGTTCCTAAGTGGGGTAAAACATTTTTCAGATCGAAGGATACATTGAACCTGGACAAGATTGAAGGGTTGATGGCTATGATTGATCATGGGAAATGTGATCAAGGAGATTAAGTGGTTGGCTAATTGTTTATAAATAGGAAGTTGTTGATAAACAATGTATGCGGGCAAGTGTATGCACAAGGATGCTACATAGTGATTACCGAGCACAGAAGCTTGAAGACCTGTTTGAATAACAAAGTATAGAAGCCCAGCAGATGGACAAGATTAGTTCTATGTCTAGATTGTATTGAGCAAATAAGAATCTGCTTTAGCATTTTAGATGTGAAGTTGCAAATAGATTTTTATTATTATTATTTTGTGAAAGTGACAGAAAATCTCTTAACCAAGTGGACTTAACAGTCTTATTTGTAAAACCCTCTAGCAAGGTGACATTCTAATTGAGTGTTTGAAATCCTTTAACAAGGTCAACTCTAACAAGGTGAAGATCCTAACAGATCTGGGGGAAATCCCTTAACCGGGTCACATCTAGCAATGTGTTTGTAATCTTTAAAAGAATTTGCTTTTAACCGAATATACTCTAGAAGAGTATATTTCTTAGTGGGTCTGAAATCCCACAGTGGTTTTTCCCTACTTGGGTTTCCATGTTAAATCTGGTGTTATGAGGTTTATGATGTTTATATGCTTTTGAGTTTGCATGTTTAGTAGTTTTGGTTATATTACTGAAGTATATGTTACCGAGGTTGAATCTGATGTTTTTATGGAAGATTAAGAATGTATGATTCACCCCCCCCCTCTCATCTTTTTGGCTATTGGATCTTTACTTACATTAAGTATCAGAACTATCAAATAGAAAACAGGGGAACCTCTTCTTACTTTTCTCCAATGCTGGAGAAAGATGTTCTCTAGGTAGCCATGACCTATTCCAGACTCTGAGAAAATGGATATATTTGTCAATAACTTGGTCCCCAAACTGAAATATAGTATACAAATGCAAGTACACCCATCATTTATCAAAATGGTAGATAATGCCTTTCAAATGGAAGATGTGCTCATTAAGAAAGGAGATATCATGCCTTGGAAAGAAACACAAACAAGATCTAGCTCTAAAGAGAAGAACACGTATTGGAAATTTGCCAAAGACAACAACAAGAATGTTGTTAATGATGGAGTAGTAGATGTTGTCAAAACTAACTCAAAATCCACAATATTCAACTTGACTAGTGGTACACAAGCACTTAAAGCTACTGAGGTTCCAATAGAGAATCTGCCAAAGAAAATAAAGGAATGGTTCAAAGAAAAGCCTTGGCTTTCCAAACCTAAGCATGATTTTACTCCTCTTGAAGAATCATATGAATCCGCTTTCAAAACTCTATTGGCAAACAACTTGATAACACTACCAGATAACTCCAGACCATATGATCCAGATGTCAAACCAAGATGGTGGAGAGAAAATGAATACTGTGACTTCCATTGGAATAAGGGTCATAACATAAACAATTGCATGAAGTTAAAACATGATATTCAAGATCTCATAGGCACTGGTAAAGTTGTTGTTGGGAATTGTCCAACCAATGCTAATCATAAAGCATTTAAGGACCCTTTGCTTGTTTACGAACAAGGTGATTCCTCAAAGACTAAAGGAGGTGCTAAGGTAAATTATACTTATGCCAGCCAGGACAACGTTATCAACATGATTGAGCCTTCACACTCAGAATATTGCAATGTGATTATAGTTCAAGATAAACCAAATGAATCATGATATGCAAGAGCTCTGACTCGATCTCAAAAGAAAGTCACTCTCCAAGGAGCTAGTTCTTCCACTCTGGCTCAAGAAACATCAAACCCAATAGCCTTGCCAAACAAACAAAAGGAATCAACCTTGGACAAATTTAAAAGGTTAACTTCATCATCATCCTCTGGATATAGCGTAGTTGAACAGTTAAAAAGGACAAATGCTCAAATTTCAATTTTTGAATTGCTACAACTCTCATCTGCTCACAAGGAAATCCTAGACAAAGCATTTCTCACTACCAACATTCCAAAAGATATAGACATTGATCGGTTTCAGTCTATGGTGGGTCATCTGACTTCACCTCACTATTTGACCTTCTCTGAAGAAGATGACAATTCATTAAATCATCCACATAACCAACCATTGCATATTGAAGTCATGATCCACAAACACAGAGTCAAACATGTTTTGATAGATGGAGGCATAGGGTTGAATATCTGTACTTATCATCTACTTACACAAGTAGGATTCTCTGAAAATGTTATTGATCCAGGAAAGAAAATAACAATTAAAGCCTATGATGAGGAAGAGAGGACCTCCAAAGGTCTGGTATCATTACCAATCAGAGTGGGACCAGTAGAGAGAGAAGTCCTTTTCCAGGTTCTTGATATTCCATTGTCATACAATATTTTACTGGGCAGGCCGTGGATTCATGAAATGAAGGCAATACCATCAATGTATCACCAATGCTTAAAGTTTCCCTATAACGGAGCTGAAGTCAGTATTCCTGCTGATACAAATGTCATCTGTAATGCATCGACAAAAGGTACAAATACTTGTGTGCCTCATAATAGGGAAACCTCTCCAAATGAAGATCCAGAAACATTGATGAAAGACTTAGAAAAGAGATTGAAGATTATAGATACTGGCATGGATGGCTACAAGATAGAACTGGTACTATCATTAGTTTCTCTCCCTCCATCACCAAAATAGTTGGGCAAGCCATCAGAGGCTATGAGAACACAAACTTCAGCTCTGAATACCATATATGATGGTCTCTTTGTACAGTCTTCTACCTCCTTGGAAGATGAAATAGAAGAGGATGTTGTGCTTAACTGGCTGTTTAAGGAAGATAGTCAAAATGAGGAGGTACGACACTGTGAGATTTCCTCAAACCAATATGGTCCTGGCTATAAAATAATTCAATGTATGGGATACCTAGGTACTGGTCCTCTGGGCAAACAAAAGGAAGGTATTACTAAACCAATTCAGCTACAAACCAAATCCACAAATGATAAGGCTGGACTGGGATACAATCCGAAAAAGACATCAGACCAAAAACATGTTTCTAAGTCTAAGTGCTTGAAAAAGATATCGCCTTTAACATTACATGAAGAAGACACTAAACAAACAAAAGTAGAGTGTAGAAAAGAGAAAGAGGAATCAACAGTCAAGGAAGAAGAAATATTCAGTGCTCAGGCTTCGATGGTATCAGCTACGATAATACAAGAAGTTGAGGTTCCTAAGGATATAAGAGATGAAGTGGTAAGAATCAGAGAATTGTTTGCACCATTAAAAGTTCCAATCACATATACTGGCAAGCAACAAGTAGATGATTCAAAGATGGATTCAAACCAGTATGAATGGGGTCCTAACTATCTTTCAGACACATCCACTACAGAAACTCCAAAAGAATCTAGTGGTGTCATAGATGATACTCAAGAGCTGATGCGCATAAAACTAGAGAAGGAAATACAAGAAATTAGACAAAAGAGGCAAGCAAATTATGAACAAGGATTGAAAGAAGGAAGAATACCAGAAAGCTTCTCATCTATGTGCCCTTATCCTAAAATAGAACAAATCAGTTATAGCACTACATAGGAAGAGTTGGAAGCTATAGAACAAGAACCAGTCATCAATCCAGAAGAAGATGAATGGAGTACACAACAACAAATCACAGAAACAATGAGATCATGTCAACAGGTGTGTCAGATACAAATGACAAATGAACCACAACATGAAGGAACTTGTAGCATTAAAGATGTTGGTATTGATACCATACACATGCTTACTAAATCACTTGAAAGAGGCTTGGAAACTTCATCCGATGACTCTAATGATAGTCCTATTCATGATGATATCCACTTAGCCTCAAATTCTGAATCATCTGATACTAACAATGAAAAGTTGCCTACTAGTCTTATTGTTGTTAAACCATGATATGACGTCCAGTCTGGCATAGTAAACGACGTTACAAGTATGTCTATTGGATTAGATGGATTAAATATTAACGTGAACTTTAATAATCATGATCTGACTCTTCTTGGTCTCGAGACACTTACGCAAGGTATCATTCTGGAACTCAACTTTTTGATTCGCAGCTGTGAGAACAATACCATGAACGCTCTTGAACCTATCCAAAATTTGTCCTTAGTACATCCCGAATTGATTGACTATACTTTATAGAACCAACCCATGGATATAACTACTTTTGTCAATGACTATACATTATCCTATTATCTCAATTCAGTTGAACCTATAAACTCTTCCACCAGTGAACAGAGTGAAAATATGATTGAAGCGGATATCAAGTATCTTAGTCACAAAAACAAGAAAAATAAAAATAAAATATTTGATGGCGAAAACCACATTGTGGTGGTGTCAGAAACTAAAAAAGAGAAAATAAAGGATGTACCTAAAGGTGAAAACCTCTTTGAGGTGCCTGAAGGTGAGATACTTGGTATACTGCCTAGTCATTTCTAGGAGCGGTCTTCCATATTAATCAAGCCAACTCAGCCAGTGAATATCGGGAATCAAGAGACACCATAAATCATTCACATAGCTCAATCACTATCAGCAGAAGAATTGAAGGAGTTCACTCAGCTATTCTTAGAAAAGAAAATAAGCTTTGCATGGACGTACTCTGATATGCCAGGCTTGGATCCTGATCTCATTATGCACCATCTCTCAATCACACCAGGAGTAAAACCAGTTAAGCAAAAACTTCGTAAGATGCACCCACATGTAGTGTTATTGGTCAAAGCTGAACTAGAGAAACTGCTAAAAGTTGGATTTATCAGAGCAATAGATTATGCTGAATGGATTTCCAACATAGTGTCTGTGTCAAAGGCAGATAAATCTATCAGAGTTTGTAAAGATTTTAGAGATCTCAACAAAGCATGTCCAAAAGATGACTTTCCATTGCCAAATATTGATATGATAGTCAACATGACAGCTAGGTATGAGATGTACTCACTAATGGATGGATTTTCTAGCTACAATCAGATTAAAATCGCTCCTGAAGATCAAGAAAAGATAGCTTTCACCTGTGCATGGGGAACCTTTTGCTGGAATGTCATGCCATTTGGGTTAAAGAATGTAGGGGCGACCTATCAAAGAGCAGTTACAACTATCTTTCATGACATGATGCATAAGAATATGGAAAATTATGTTGATGACACCTTAGTGAAGACTATGAAAAGATCAACACATATTCAAGAGTTAGGTCCTATACTTGACAGAATGGAAAAATTCAAGCTCCGATTAAATCCAAAGAAGTGTGCATTCGAAGTGACATCTAGTAAACTACTTGGCTACATCATTTCAAAGAAGGGAATCGAGGTTGATCCTAAGAAGGTCCAAGCTATAATGGAAATGATGCCTCCAAAGAACATCAATCAAATGAGAAGTCTACAGGGACGTCTCCAATCCATTAGAAGATTCATTTCTCAGCTAGCAGACAAGGCTCAACCTTTTGCAAAATTATTGAGAAAAGGAATAATATACAACTAGGATCAGCAATGTGAACAACATCCTCAGCAGATAAAAGAGTACCTGTCTAATCCACCGATATTGATGCCACCTATTCAGGGTAAGCCACTAATCTTATATATATCAACAACTGATTCATCATTGTGGGCACTTTTGGTGCAACAAGATGAAAACAAAAAGGAAAGAGCTATTTATTACATCAGTAAGACATTGGTGTCTTATGAAATGAGCTACAGTATAATAGAAAAAGCATGCTTGGAATTAGTCTTTGCATCACAGAAACTGAGGCACTATATGCTAGCACATTCAGTCAAGTTGGTGGCCAAAATCGATCCACTCAAGTATCTTCTTAATAAAGCAACACTCGTTGGAAGATTGGCGAAATGGGTTATGATCCTTACAGAGTTTGACATTGAATATGTGGAACGCAAAGCCATAAAAGGATAGGTAATTGCTGATCAGCTTGCTAAAGCTCCACTTGAGGATACTCAACCACTACACATCGAGTTCCCAGATGAATCAATAATGCATCTTACTCAACAACCCTGGAAGATGTTCTTCGATGGTTCCTTTACTCAAAATGGTTTAGGTGTTGGCATATTATTCATTACTCCTCAGGAGTATTCAATCCAAAAGTCTTATAAGATTCTATTCCCTTGCACAAACAACATTGCAGAATATGAAGCTTTGGTTAATGGGATAAAACTAGCCATTGAATGGAAGATTGTTGAATTGCATATCTATGGAGATTCTCAGCTGGTCATCAATCAGATCAACAATACATATCAGACTCACAATGAGAAATTGATGCCTTACAAGAGGATGGTGGATGATCTCAAGAAGTACTTTGCTTTTGTATCATTCCAATAGATTCCTAGATCAACGAATATAGCAGCAAATGCTATGGCCACCTTGGCATCCATACCTGAGTTGCAAGAGTCCAATTTTTGCTTTGATTTCCTGGTGGAAGAGTTATATTACCCCACTTATGATTCTCCTAAGACCCAAATAGTCTGTTCTATTATTGGACATGACTCATCTCAATACAGCCACATCTATTCCTATCTATGCGATCAAATTATCCCTGAAAACCTTACTCGTAACAAGAAAAGAAACCTAACTCAAAATGCTTTGCGGTATGTTATCATAGCCAACGATTTATTTAGACGGGGTTTGGATGGTACATTGCTTAGATGTCTAGAAACTAAAGAATCTAAACGTGCATTATCGAAAGTCCATGAAGGTATTTGTGGATCTCATTCGAATGGTTTTACTTTAGCTCGGAAACTATTACGGGCTAGCTACTACTGGCCAGATATGGAAAAAGATGCCATAAAATTTGCTAAGACTTGTGAGAAATGTCAGCTTCATGGAAATCTCATACATGCCTCGGCAAGGGATCTCACACCATTCATTACACACTAGCCTTTTTAATGGGCCTTTGATCTCATTGGTTAGATATATTCGGCTTCATCCAATGGACATAAATTCATCATAACTGCCACTGAGTATTTCACCAAGTGGGTAGAGGCAGTTCCGCTTATCAAAGCAACTGGTAAACAAGTCGCCTTATTCATCCTAAACTATATAATTTGCAGGTATGGGATACCTTCATCCATCGTGACTAATAATGGAGGACAATTTAAGAATAAAGATCTGGACAAGCTTTGTGAGAAATTCAAAATAAAGCAACACTAGTCATCAGTATATTGCCCTCAAGGTAATGGACAAGTTGAGGCATCTAACAAAAACCTACTGACTATCTTGCATAGAACAGTGAACAAATCTGGGAAGGATTGGCATCTATAGCTCAATCCTACACTATGGGCTTACAGAACCAGTATCAGAACACCTACTAGGGCTACACCTTTCTCTTTGGTGTATGGGTCCGAAGCAGTATTACCTATTGAAGTAGAAATACCATCTCTAAGAGTTTTGTTGCAAGGTCTTGTTACTAATGAAGATCATATAATATCTAGATTGCAAGAACTCAAATTGTTGGATGAGCATCGGCAAGTGGCGTTTGATCATCTCAGAGTGTATCAGAAGAGAATGTCTAGAGGATATAACAAGAAAGTTCGACAAAGAGAATTTCAAGTTGGTGACCTAGTCTTGAGAGAGAATCCAAAAAATCAACAGTTTCACAATAATAAAGGGAAGTTTGAACCCAACTGGCTAGGTCCCTACATTGTTACTGCATTATTTGGCTCTGGTGCCTATCAACTCTCAAACTCGGAAGGAGAACAGCTCCGTGAACTGATTAACACCATCCACTTGAATAAATTCTTTGCTTAGCATTCTCTGCTCCAACAAACTTGTATAGTTGGAAAAGGTCTTGAAAAAAATCAAAAAAATCAAAAAGAACAAAAAAAAGAGAAAAAATATATATATATATATAAAAGAAAAAAAAATTGCCCTAGTGAAAACCTGGTAAACAGGCATCTTGGTTAAAAAAAAAGAATCTCTGCCAAGTAGGTGAAAACCTGGCAAATAGGCGCCTCTTGTACTCAAGCGCTCCATCTATCAATGTAACGTTGGCATTTCCCACTTTCATGCATCGTTTGCTTTCACTTGTACATATTTTCAGTCACTTTTGTGACATCCTGGTTCGTTGGAACCCTCATGACTAGAAACTGATCAATGTCCTAGTCTTAGGTTACTTGACAGAGCATATTACATATCGTAAGCAGTGTCAGCCAAGTCATTTTTCTGTCAGTGAAACCTGGTCGTCCACTCCGAGTCAGTCACCTATCTCCTAACTACCAAAGAGTTTATCACTGAGTTCACAAGCAAAACACCATAATGGAAAACAATCACTAAACAGTTTGAACTATGAATGAAAATTTTCTTTGTATGTTGTCTTTTATATTGATTTTCGATTACTGTCCCTCTGAGTAACTCAAGGAAGTCTATTGTGACTAAGAGGAGCAAGGATTGGGGGCATAATATTTTCTTTGTTTTCTTCTTGTAGGAATGATCCCGATGATCTGGAAATATATAAATTAGTTGTGTGTCTATGATAAGAGCCTTCACATAAAGGTAAAATCGCCTCACATACCTCGACTCCGCTTATTTGTATGCTACAGGGAGGTCCATATCATTTCTTTGTTTGTTTTGAGGGAATTTCTTTATGATGCAATTTGGGTCCCTGCGAAATTTGTCCAAGGATATGAATGAAAAAATGGTCATTGCGGACAAGATAATTAATATTGCACATTGAAAAAGAAAGGAACTCTAACCTGCCTATTGTGTTCATTATGCTTAGTGATGAATCTTAAGTATTTTAAATCCAATGACTAGGTTTAGGTTGCATTTTGTACATCATTTTGCATATCATTTTGCATTTTTGTCAATCTAGAGTGATTTCGGTATGGTAATAATCTCTTTATCTTCTGAAGGAGAGCTGAAAGCATCATCATTTCATACGCTAAGTGGTGTTTTTATCATCATTTCTTTGATTGAGTACTTGTGTTTTGAGATGTTTTAGTTGCATACATAACATTTCATATAGCTTCATACATTTTATTGTTACTCATTTGCATTATCATTATTTTGTATATAAAAGAAACAAAAATATACATTCATAATCATTTGCATTACATACATTCATATGGAAAAGAAGTGCATACATATAGTATAAAGCATAAAAGAGACATCTCATAAACAAATCAACACAAGTACGATGAAGTCAAATCAGATCTCATGTATACATATATATATAATGTCAAGTATAAGAGTACAAAATGATGCCCAATGACATATACAAACTCCCATCGGAGCAAGAATCGTATAGGCTACAAAAAATGGGGGTGCCTACAAAAAATATATCCGAGCTACAAAAAAGAATCATCTAGCTGGCGCTCTCTCCCTCATTGCCTAGTGGAGGAGGAGGAGCCTAATGTCTAGGATCTTGGCGCAGTGCTCAAGCTCCCTCTGATCATGCCATATACTATGAATAGGGTTGCACCTATTGTGCAACAGGAACTGCGACACTATATGTCACCACATAATATGTTGACCTACTACTCTGGAGGAGGAACTCTTATCATAGAGCCTCAATCTTAGCTCTCGACTTTTCTCTCAAAGCCGCTATCTGACGATCCTGCTTGACCCTCACCTCGGTAAGCTGTCAGTCTCGCTCCACCAGCTGAGTCTGAGCCACTATCAAACTATGACTACAACTCTACAAGGCGTTCTCTCATCGACCTACCAGCATCTTGTCCCTGCTCTCTCACAGGCTTACCACCCCCATCTCCACCCCCATCTCCACCTATGGCTCCACCCTGCTCATCTCGCCACTATCGGACCTATCTTGGAGCTACTCGCTCCTCTTTGGTCCCACCCAATCTCGCCCCTACTCTCCCAAGGGATCCACCCTCACCCCTCTTTTGTCCACCCTTAGCTGGCACCCTACTGCTGCTAGCACCAGGATCTCCACCTATCCGCCTCAGAGCCTCGGCTCTCTGTCCCTACCTCTAGCCCTGTCTCTGGCCCTGTCCTTGTGTTGGTGCAGGGGCATCATCCTCCACATCCTCAATATGAGGAGTTGGCTCTCCCGGATCTATAAATCGAGGGAACGGATGTTGCTGAAAGTAATCCCTATACTGGGGCAATACCCCCGCATCCGCTACATCCTCTAGGTAATCCCATCTCAGACAATGTAAACCTGTCAGCTCCTGCATCACCAAAGCATATGACGACCATGGAGACCATCCCTGCCTCTCCTCATCAGCATAGCGTGTGTAGGCTATGTACTCTTACGAGATCCCCTAAGGCCAGCCATACTGCCTCATCACTCAAGAAATGACGAATCGCTCCATAATGGTCTGTGATCTCCTGATCAGTGGGTGTGTCACAAAAAGGTCTCTCCAAACTACCCATCAGTCATCCCATGGCTCCAAGCCTCTGTATGTTCTCCAGACAACTGCTATAAGTTCGTCGAGCTACCATCTCCAGAAGTCCATCTTGCCCAAATGGGGCTACGTAATATATCTGGCATACCTATAAATAATCGGCTGCCCTGGCTCTCTGCTATCATCAACTATCGGCCAACAAATGGGAAGGTGCTCCCAAGCCCAAACCTGTAAAATATATACACCTATAGCCATGCTCCGCCCATCACTATATACAATCTCATGCATCTCATGATACATGTGAGCAAGCAGGCAAGAGCCCCAGCCAAGTCTCTGAGGGGTCTCTATCAACCTCTCTAGCATCTAGCCCCATCCACTCTGGAAACCTTGCTGCCCTTTGTCCAGCATCAAGAAGCAACCAATGAATCCTGCTAGAACACATGCCAGGGGATACTCCTCACTATACTTGCTCATCAGTATGTCCCAATTCATGGACCGAGTCAAAATGTCTGGATCCTTGAATACGTTCCTAAGTGCCTGCAGTCCAGGTAACAATGTGGTATCATAATCCACCTTATCCCCAACAAAAGGGATATGAAGAATCTTGTACACATCCTCGGGAGTGATAGTCAACTCCCCAACTGGCAAATGAAATGTATTCTACTCTCAATGAAAATGCTCAACCAATGTCATGAGCATTCTATGGTTCACATGGATATCAGGTAATCGCAATAGATGAGTCAAGCCGCATAAATCAACATGAGCCTACTCAACCTCAAATAAATGACAAACTAATGCCATCATAGGTGGATATACACATCTGAAGAGCACAGGAGGTAATCGAACCTGCAAAAAAAAAACCCAACAACAACCATCAGAAAACATTCCAAATGAGAAAAAAGGATTTGTTGGTGATGCTTCCCTTCATCCTATCTGAAGAGCAAAAAGGATTTGTTCCTGGTAGACAGATTCTTGATTCAATCATTCTTGTTCATGAGAACATACACTCTCTCAACACTGCAAAGAAAGAAGGTTTCTTGATAAAGTTGGATTTGGCAAAGGCTTATGATAGAGTTGAATGGGATGTTCTATTTAAAATCATGGGGGCTTTTGGTTTTGATGGTAAGGTTATCAAAATAATCAGAGAACTAATCACTACTCCTATGTTCTCTATTTTGGTTAATGGATCTCCTACAAATTTTTTAAAAAACTCTAGAGGGCTAAGACAAGGAGACCCCATATCACCTATCTTTTTTACCATTCTGGCTGAAAGTATGAGTAGAATGATTCATAAATTGAAACAAATCAAAATTATCAAAGGTCTTCAACCTTCTTCTGCCAATGTGTTTTGCACTCATCAACAGTTTGTTGATGATACTATCATCATGGGATATTCTTCAGTCAAGGAGGCTGAAGCCTTCAAAACTGCTCTCAACTCCTATGCTTTGGCAACTGGTCAGCTAGTTAACTGGGACAAATCAGCTATGTACTTTCTCAATACTCCAGTCATAAGACAACAGAGAATAGCCAATATAATTGGATGTAAAGTGGACTTGCTGCCTTCTACCTGCCTGGGTCTTCCTTTAGGGATGGCTCCCCCAAATTCTTTCTGGAATATGATCATTGATAAAATTAATAAGAGACTTGTAGGATGGAAAGGTTCAATGTTATTTCAAGCTGGGAAAATGTAGCTCCTCCAAGCAACTCTTCAAAATCTCCCTGTTTATGCCCTCAGTCTGTTTGGTATTCTGGCTAAAATTGCTGAAACTATGGAAAGAATTCAGAAGAGATTCTTATGGTCAAGAGTTGAAGAAAAGAAGATAATACCTTTGATTGCATGGGACAAGGTGTGTAGACCAAAGAACAAAGGAGGGTTGGGGATTAAAATTATTAAAAATTTTAATAAAGCTCTTCTTGCCAAGCAATTATGGAGAGCTTTTGACATTAAGAAAGACTGGAGCCAAATTTGGTTTGACGAATACATTAAGAATCAGACTATCCAAGGGATCCTTAATGATGAAGATATCCCAGCTGGATCTTTCATCTGGAATAGTGTTACCAAAGCCATAAAAGTTGCAAAAGCTGGAGCTGGATGGGTCCTTGGAAAAGGTGACAGAATAAGGTTTTGGGAAGACCCCTAGATGAATAATGAAGCCCTATTTGATAAAAACAACAATCAGGTCATTGAAGAATGTAAAAGGAGGTTTGGGCTGATGGTTTGTGGCTATTGGAAGGAGAATAAATGGGCCAATCTTGAGGACATCCATCCTGGTCTTTCCTCTATTCAGAAAGAGTTGTTGTCCTTTTCCCCTAACAACAACTATGATGATGTTTTCCTTTGGAAAAGTGACCCTAAAGGTGAATTCACAGTTTCTTCTACTTATAAAAACACTTTTTTTCAAATCCGCAATCCCTTTTGGAGTAAAGTTTGGAACATCATCTTGATCCCTAAAGTCAACATGTTCTTTTGGCTTGCTTCCCATAATAGTATCCTTACTATTGATAATTTAATTCGAAGGGGCTTAAATTTCCCTAACAGATGTGAGCTCTGTCAAAAGGAGGAGGAATCAGTTGATCACCTATTTTTTCATTGTTCCTTCGCTTGGGAAATCTGGTGTAAAATATGGGAAAAATGGAAAATTAATTGGGTCATGAACAAAAGCATTTAGGATATAATATGGCAATGGAATTATCCTACCAAATGCCAAATTATTAAAAACCTGTGGTCCCTGACCCTCCCCATGATATGCTAGGGCATTCGGAAAGAAAGGAATAACAGGATATTTAGGGAAGAAAAGTGTAATACTCAGGTTGCCTTTGAAAAAATATGCAGGGCTATAAAGGAGAACATCAACATCCCTCACAAGAATAATCAGCAATGGGCTATTATAAATATGAATGATATGGAAAAAGGCATTATTACTGAATGGAACCTGATTGATAAGGTCTATAGAGTGGATAAAAAGAAGAAGAGAGAAAACATTGTTTGGAGGTTCCTTGATTATGACTGGATAAAGGTTAATTTTGATGGGGCTACCAAAGGGAACCCTGGAAAGGCTGGTGGAGGTGGAGTTATCAAAAATGCTCAAGGAAGGTGTATTGCTACTTTTGCTTCCCCTTTTGGAATCCAAAACAACCATGTGGTTGAAGCTATGGCCATGCTTAAGAGCCTCCAGTTAGCCCAGGAATTCAAATTTAAAAAAATCTGGCTTGAAGGGGATTCCTTAAATATTATACAAGCCCTCAAAGGTATTAGTTCCATCTTGTGGAATGTTGCTAATATTATTAAAAATGCTAAGACTATCCTTAATAACTATGTTAGCATTATTTTAACCCATACTTTTAGAGAGGGTAACAAGGTAGCGGATATCCTTGCTAATGTAGGGGTTAATTTGGAAAAGGGGGTCAAATATATAGGGGAAGATCACATTAAGTGGGAGATTAAGGAACAATTATATTTTGATCGCCTTAATGGAGCAAGCAAATATTATGATTGAATTCTGGGGAATGAGTACCAATGACAGAGTTTGGAGGTGGATGAACTACCAGTCGATGAGTGCTTCTAGGCATCATAACCAAGAACACATGTGTGCGAGAGGTAATTGTAATAATAGTTAGGCTCGTATGAACATGATAGGCAATTTCAAAATTGTGAAAGTATCTTTTCAAGGAAAAACCAGAAACACAAAGTCTTACTTGCGGGCCGAGAGTTGTAATAGAGGTGATTGTGACCTGGAAAGCAGAATAGGAGGCAACCTTAACAGGAATGAACCATCCGGTTGTGAGCACTGGAAGAGCGAAAGGAAGGTGTGGAGAAGGCTCCACCGACATAGGTTCACGAATTATATGGAGAAGCTCCATGGTAGTAGAAGCTCTGTTTCTTAGGGGTTCGCAAAAAGCTAGAGCAATAACAGGGCTACCCTATTTGGGGAAATCTGGCACATTGATGAAAGCCTGATCTCGGAGGTCATGGGGCTCAAGATGGAGGGGACCAAATTCTATAGGGATAGAAAGCACACTGATGAGGCCTTCAAAAACTTCCCTAAGATGGAGGATGAGAAGAGCAACCTGGAGAAGAAGGATAATATATCTTACTTCACCCCCCAACAGGTAAAACCTTTCTGGCAAAAAATTCTTAGGGCATTAATGGAATATTTAACTATGGATGGTAGGTTTACAAAAATTTACAACTATCACTTCACCATCTTAAACCACTTCCGCCATGGGGTGAAAATTTCTTTGCCATTCTATCTTGCTTCTTCTCTTAACGAGAGCTTGGTTGATCACATTAAAAAACCCAGCTCCTACCCTCTTGCGCACCAGGGTCTCATTTTGTTGATTTATGAATATATGAAGGATAAGACTAGGGCAAAAAAGGATGACCCTTTAATTCTCAATGCTCAGATTTCTGAGAAAAGTATAGACTCTGGTTCGACTGAGGAGACCAAAACCCCTACCCATTAAAAAAGGAAGATTATTGTACAAGAAGAAACGGATGTGCTTTGTGAGGAAGAAGGAGGAAAAAATAATGAAGAAATTTCTAAAAAGGAGATCAATAAGGAGGAGGAGTATGGGGAAGGAGAGGAAGGGGGTAATTCTAAGAATTGTCAACATAATATTGATGGCTCGGAAATTGAGAAAGAGGCTCTGAAGCCTAAGGAAGGTGAAAACCCTAATGCGAAGGAGATGGCACAAAGTAAGGATTCTGCGAAAACCATTCTGGATACCGCTCGCAATTGCACCCTTGAATTCTTCAATTTTTAGAAGTGGGTGGTGGAAAACATTACCAGCATACAGGGTAAATAGAGGGAGTTGGAAGTTAAGATCAACAAGTTGATCAACATGTCTGATTCTGCGAAGCAACACAAGGAAATGGAGCATAGTGAAGCAGAGGAAGAAATGGAAATGGAAGACTGGCTGGAGAAAGACTTGATTAAAGGTGACCTAAAACACCTGGAGGATGTCATCAAAATTCTAAAGGAATGGGTGGAGGAGGATAAGGACAATGTCAATGCCCAGATGGCTAGAAACGAGAAAGCCCTGAAAAGCCTTATGGATCATAGCCTCCAGGTTCTAAAAGTCTCCTCTCAGAACATGAATGCGCTGGTGAATCACCTGGAAAAGAAAAACCAAGAGAAGAACCTGGTGGTTATTGAGGATGCTCCTACTTCCAGCCTAAGCCACTAGACCTCTAGGCACAGAACTAGGTAGACTACGATGGAGAAGGAAATGAAGATGAAAGATAGCCAGACTCCTCAGGAAAATACTAATTTGAGGGAAGTGGCAAAAGAAATGATGCTTTTGGTACAGGATGTAGAAGAAACCATGAAGAATTTCTAAATTTTGTTTTTTGCTGGGCTTGGGGCCAATTTCTTGCTGGCCTTTTGTTGTCCTTTACTTTGTTGCTGGTCTTTTTGCTGGAGTTTTGCTGCTATAGTATTTTGTTGCTATATTGAATATCTTTCTTATGTATCTGGGTTTCGGGTTCCTTAAAACCTATTTTTAATTAATCAAAAACATTCCAAATGAGCCTACAAGAGAAGTTAAAAAATCCAAATAAGTCAAATGGAAAACCAAAATTTCATGTTTACACTTTCAAAAATGATCACTATCTTTCGAATGACAAAACACAGTTAAGCAACATCTCGTACGAGTCAGGAATGGCTCTCATATGAGAAAACAACCTCGAACGATAAACTTTTACACATCGCACGACAAAATGGTCTTTTAACAGACCTGTCGTATGACACAAGGGTAGACCCTGTATGACAAATCTAATGGGTTCAAATGACAAAATAAAATATACCAATTTCTCGTACAAGACAGGGTCCTGTCTCACACGATAAAACGAGATGCCCGACCCCCAATATGCAAAAAATGTGAAAAATGCACAAAACAAAACTCAAAATTGAAAACATAAACAGCCTTAAGATTGATCACTTACCACGGGCTCATAATTTTGGGGTCGATTATGTCTTTTCTAGCGCTTGAATTGATGTTGATGAGTGGGGACCACTATTTTCTTCGCAGAAGGGTTTTTTTTTAATTTTCAAACTTGGAGGGTTAAAATGATTTGAAAATGACACTTTTGTCCCATATATAGCCTAAAACCTAATTTTTCAACTTGCTCCGATGGTCATTAAAATTGTACCCTTAGCTAATTTTCCTGCTCTGATTCTATTTTCAAGATCGAAATCGAAATTCGAGATCATTTTGCTAGTCAATTTCACAATTTGGATCACTTAGCGCTCTTTTCATCAAATGCTCATTCTTTCTTCAAATTGCGCTCAATTTCAATGCTGAATTCAATTTCATTCTACACATCAACATTACAATCAACTTTACGCTCAATTTCTCAGCAACCAACGCCAAATCTTTAAATATACCTCAGAATCAATTTTTGCTCAAATGACTTATTTTCGCCACATACTTGCCTATAATCATGTACCCTCATTATCTTTCGATTTCGCTCCCGAGGGGGCATACTTGTGACCTTATGACCTCATATCTCAAAGTCGAGAAAATTTTCAAATCTTCATCAAAATTCAAGCAAAATCTTTTCAACTAAAGAAAATCAATTCTTATTGCTAAGGGGCATCTCAGCTTTATCGTTTCACATCAAGTTGAGATCTCTCAATCATCTGAATCAAATCAATCGCTAGGGGCATATCAGTTTCATCACTTCAAATCAAGCTGATATTTGTCCTTCTCCTAAATTAATCTCTTAATGTTAATCAGTTTCATCACTTCACATCAAGCTGATTATTCGTTTAAACTCAATCAAAAGTTTAAAGAGTATCTTTGATCACACTCAATCTAAGTAGGTGTTTAGTATTCGTTTCTTGATCAAGATGGATAGTTTATCTTCGTTCATCGTGTCTTGATCAATCAAGTTCAAGATCAATTTTTGTCATCACTCACTGTATCTAAGTTCAATCAAGTTCTAGATCAGTAAGATCCATTTCTTGATCAATCAAGTTCAAGTTCAGTATCTTTTGTTTTCTATCGTTCCTCAGTTCAATCAAGTTCGGGATCGGTATCGCTTTAATCAGATTTCATTCAACTTTGTCGCTTCGAATCAAGCTAAACACCTGACTCTTCATCTAGTTCGTGATCAATCAAGTTCAGAACTAGCATCTCCTAGACATCACACCTTTTTTGAACCAACGCGTTGCTCGCACATTAATTCAAAGAGGGGCAAATGTAATACCCTAAAATTGGTCATCTAAACCATGGGCCCTTAATCTTGACAACATCACCAAGGTCCTAACCAAAGGCAATTAAATCAATCTTGAGCACATTATTAATTCTTTGATCATCAAATATCACATGGCAAATCAATTACTCAATATTAATTAAATATTTATTTAATTAATTGAATCATTTCCAAGAATATCATTTTGATCAATTATCCCATTTTAATTTATTAAATATCCTTGCATATTTAATTAATCAATATAAATTGCCATTTAATCATGCAAAGAGAATTAATTTATTACAAAAGATAAATTAATTACAAAGCAAGAGTTGAATTGAAAATAAAACAAAAAAAAAGAATTGAATTGAGAGAGAAATCAAACTTGAGATATTATTTCTTTTTCTAAATTTGGAACTTGAAATCAGAAAAGCAATTAAATTGAATCATTGAATTATTCTCTAAAATTGGAACTCAAAGCTTTTCAAAAAAAGAAGTTCAGTTGCATTGAAAAGACCTTTTTCTTGAATAAATCAAATATATGCATGGAATTATCTATTTTTATCCTATATGCATGGAATTAATTTATTATTATTTTCCAATGCAACTTGAACTTCTAATTTGAATGCATTTCAATTAAACTATAATTGGAATCTATCTCAAGGTTAACTGAATCTGATTTCTCAATTATTTTCAATTAATCCTAAATTGAGCTTTTTCTCTTGCAATTCTCTATAAATTCAGTCTTCAGCTCTCATTCCAATTCACCCCAAAGATTTTTGAGAACACACTTGGAGATTATTATCACGCTAATTTCGCTCTGGAGTCATTGAAGATTATTGTGCTTTTTAGATTGTTTGCATCCATTTTTCATTCATTATTGCTTGCATCCATTATATCTTGAATTGATTATTTGCTTGAATTATTCATTCATCTTGCATCCATATAGATTAAATCCTTTGTCTTGGTGTAGTCTAGTCACTGGTATTGCTTATAAAAATCTGAGAGCAATCTTATACTCGCATCTTTTAGAAGGCAATTGGTTGCTTTGTTATGGTTTATTACTTATTGATTATTGATTATTAACCATGCATATAATGACTTAATTGAAGTGTTGTGCTTACAGCTACAGGTTCACTTTTTCACACACACAAAACTAACTATGGTATATGGAAGATCAGAATGGAGACACATCTGAATTGCATTGGAAGAGACATATGGGAAGTCATAAAGAATAGCTATGTTGGTCCTACTATGAATCAACCTAATCCACCAACATTGGGTAAGGATCAAGAGAATGATTGCAAAGAAATAGAAGCACTTTTGAGCACATTATCAGATCAGCAAATCATGGGATTATTAGACTGATCTACTGCTAAAGCTATTTGGGATAAATTGGAAACATTGAATGAAGGAGATACCACTGTCGAAATTGCAAAACTGGAATGTTACCAGGTCGGGTATGAAAATTTAAAAATGGAAGAAGATGAAATAATTTATTCTTTTATAGAAAGAGTAAATGAAATTGTTTTAGGAATACAAGGTTGTGGAGGATCCTTAAGTGAAGATTAAATTGTTTCTAAAGTATTAAGAGCTTTGCCACCGACATACAAAATGAAAGTAACTGCTATTAATGAGTTGAGAACAATGCCTAATACATTAGTATCTAGAGATACCTTGGTTGGAAAACTTTCAGCATTTGAGCTTGAGGAATTTGGTCATGTTGCTTCAATTAAAATTGATTTATCCTTCAAAGCATCATCATCTGTAGCATCATCATCATCATCTGACAAATCTGATTGGAAAGCACTTTATGCAAAATAACTTGAAGATATCAAGAGGGAAAATGAAGAACTGGAAGAACTTGAAGCAATATTTGAAAGGAAGATGCCTAAAGGTCCAGTTGGAAGTAAGTATGAAGGTAAAGCACCATTTAAATGTTTTAATTGCAATAAAGTTGGTCATATAGCATCTAGATTTCCTGATAGACATGCAAGACTGAGAGAGGAAGCTAAAAGAACATATAAGCCTAACCCTGAATATCAGACATATAGATTTAAGAAGAACAGAGATAAATCATGTTACTATGCTGATGAAGGAGTTACATATGATTCCGATGAAGAACCGATAGATAATGGATGGGCATTTGTTGCAATAAAAGAAGATCAACTGACACCTACTATTCCACCACTAGAGTAGGCCCTGGCAACTAAAATTGAAGAAAAAGAAGAATGGATCATAGATTCTGAATGTTCACATCATATGACTGGTGATAAAAGTAAATTCTTATCTTTTCAGGAATATAATGGAGGTCTAGTAAGATTTGGCGATGATAAAGCTTGTTTAATCAAAGGAAAAGGCACTATATCTTTGGATGGTAAGCACAAAAATGACAATGTTAATTATGTTGAAGGTTTGAAGCATAATATTTTGAGTGTTAGTCAATTAGTTGAAAAGGGATTTCAGTTACAATTCAAGAATGAAAAATGCAAAATCAGAAATAGAACTAGATTGGAGATTGCAACCGGTAATCAGACTAAAGGTAATATCTTTCATTTGAATAATAGTGATAAGACATGATGTATTGCACATATTGATGAGAGTTGGTTATGGCATAAGAGACTTTGCCATGTGAATTTTGATTGCATTGTAAATATCAGTTCAACTAAGGCAGTAAGAGATTTACCTAAGATTGTGAAACCTCATAATCTGGTATGTAAGGAATGTCTAATGGGAAAGAAAGTTAGAACAACCTTTAAGAGTATTTCTAAGAAATCCAATAATGTTCTTGATTTAATTCATATTGACTTGTGTGGTCTGGCAAGAACAAGAAGTCTACTGGGAGATAGATATTTTATGCTAATTATTGATTATTATTCTAGAATGTGTTGGGTTACTTTGCTTAGGGAGAAATCAGAGGTTTTTGGAAAATTCAAGTTATTCAAGGCAATGGTAGAGAATGAAACTCGTAAGAAAATCAAATGTTTGAGATATGATCAAGGATGAGAATTTACATCTAAGGAATTTAATACATTCTGTGAAGTGAATGGAATCAAAAGACAACTATCAGCACCTCAGACACCTCAGCAGAATGGAATTGTGGAAAGGAAGAACAAAACTATTGTGGAAGCAACTAGAAGCATGATATTGGAAGAAAATATACCTCATGTGTACTAGAGAGAAGCAGTTAATACAATGATTTACACTTTCAATAGAGTTCACATCAAAGGTGAAACCGGTAAGACCCCTTATGAACTATGGTTTGGTAATACTCCTACTCTTAAATACTTCAGAATATTTGGAAGCAAATGCTATATTAGGAGAGATGAGTATGTTGGTAAATTTGATCCTAGAAGTGATGAAGGAATATTTCTTGGTTATTCATCTAAGAGCAAGGCATATAGATGTTTTAATAAAATATTGCAGAAGATCATTGAGAGTGCTAATGTGAAGATAGATGAACACTTTAGAGGAAATTCAAGGTCTATAGATTCTGAACCAGTAGTTGAAATGATCATAAATGAACCAATACAAAATGCACCAGTATAGAATATGGATCCAGTCACACCAGCATCATCAAAGAATTCCACAGTGACTGAAGAACAACAACATGTGAATAAACCTAGGTATGTAAGACTGAATCACTCTGAAAGTCAGATAATTGGAAATAAGTATCAAGGTGTTATGACAAGAGGAAGACAGACAAATGAAGAGCTATGTTTAATTTCTCAAGTTGAACCAACATCTGTTATTGAAGTGTGTCAAGATGAACATTGGATAAAAGCAATGGAAGATGGATTAGAACAAATTGAAAAGAACAATACATGGACATTAGTTCCCTAGCCTAAAGACAAAAATATAATTGGAACTAAATGGGTATTTAGAAATAAACTTAATGAAGATGGTAAGGTAATCAGGAACAAAGCAAGACTAGTTTGTAAAGGATATTCACAGAAAGAGGGAATTGATTATAATGAAACCTTGCACCGGTAGCTAGAATTGAGGCAGTTAGATTATTTCTTGCATTTGCAGCTCATAAGAACTATAAAGTGTATCAGATGGATGTAAAATGTGCATTTCTGAATGGAGATCTTGAAGAGGAAGTTTACATTGAACAACTTGATGGATTTTCATTGACAAATGATAAAGATATGGTTTGCAGATAAAGGAAAGCTTTGTATGGATTGAAGCAAGCTCCTAGAGCTTGGTATGCTAGATTGGACAAATATCTTTTGCAGCTTGGTTACACTAAAGGTAATGCTCATAACAACTTATATTTCAAAGTGACAAATGATGACATCTTGGTTATTCAAGTTTTTGTTGATGATATCATTTTTGGAGGAGAAGATGGATTGTGTAAAGACTTTTCTAACAAAATGTAGGAAGAATTTGAAATGTATATGATTGGTGAGATAAAATCATTTTTAGGATTGCAGATTTAACATACTGATAAAGGTATATTCATATGTCCAACAAAATACTTGAAGAAACTACTTAAGAAATTTGGTATGGAAAACTCTATTTAAACTGGTAAGTACTCCTATGACTACAACTGATAAATTGACATTGAAGGATGATTCAGATCCTATTAATCTGACAAGATACAAATATATGATTGGAGGTTTACTATATTTGACACAAACTAGACCTGATATAATGAATGCAATATGTATTGTTTCAAGATTTTAAAGTAATCCTAAAGAAAATCATGAATCAGCAGTAAAAAGGATTTTTTGGTACCTACAAGGCACAACAAATCTTGGTTTATGGTATCCTAAAGATGAAAATTTTGATTTATGTGCATACACCGATGAAAATTGGGTAGGAGATGTAGATGATAGAAAGAGTACCACTGGCGGAGCATTCTTTCTTGGTAGCAGATTGATTTCATGGTTAAGCAAGAAGTGGAGTTGTACATCACTATCAACACCAGAATCAGAATATGTTGCAACAACAACTAATTGTACTCAGGTATTATGGATTAAGAAAATTTTGAAGGACATAAAGATTGCAGATATCTTTACAAAACTTTAGCCTAAGGAAACCTTTGAATATCGAGCAAAGAGAAGCTTGGGGTAATACTCTCACCAGCAGAGACTTGGTTGATTGAAGATTGGCATCAAACCAACAGAAACTAACAAAGAAACCTTTTTCCGGGTTTAATGAAGGAGAGCTACTTCTCAGGGGGAGTAGTTGGTTGTATGTTTAGGTATTTTCTTAACTACTTTGGCATTTGATGTCAAAGGGGGAGATAGGTCTATGGAAAAGCATTATTTATTAGGGGAGAGATATTATTCTTTGGGGGAGAGATATATACCCTTTGTATTTTGGTTTTGATTTCTAGTATTGATCTATTCTGGAGATTGTTGGTTTTTGGTTTTTGGCATTCTGTTTTGGCACTTAGATTTTTTTCCATCTAGTTTTTCCATCAATGCCAAAGGGGGAGATTGTTGGTATTATGGATGTGTTGCATTAGTTTTGTCATTTATGTCAACACTTATCCTTCTGGAGATCTACATTGTTTATTTTGACACTATGATTTTATTGGTTATGTTGAACTGGCACATTATGTTCACTGGCAAGGTCAGTGACTTATGCACAGTCACCGGTAAATGCTCACCGATAGGTTATATGATTCACCAGCACTGATGATAACTTGTTATCATCTAGAGATCACTTGATTATGTCAAAGACATGGTTTGGATACTTGGTTTTGGTGTTTTGGTTATTGATCTATTCGGGTTGACATATTTGTTGTTACTAGCATATTGGTCTAGGTTATGGACCGGTATGCGTTATGTATTCCAGATCAGCACGACATGTTATGGAGATGATTTATTGATTGGATATTGTTGTAAATATATTGATCCGACATGTTGTATTGCATCAAGACTTATTTGTAATTAAATTAATTGTAATATTCTTAGTGAGTCGACCTACACATTTGGTCTTAGTTTTTGTATATATCTAAGATCTCATTTGTGATATAAGATATTAGATATGGTTATGGTATGGTATTGTAACATGGTATGTGCAAATATTGAAGATCATATGAGCAAACCATAGAGAAGGCTCAAGGAAGGTTTGAAGGTGTTTATCAGAGCTTAACCAGTACTGAATCCAGGATTGGAGATGCTATTTTGAGTAGTACATTATTCTAGGATTTAACCATCCTACTGTATTCATTGTGACTCCCATTTGAGCAGTATGCTCTAGGTGGTTGGCCTTTTTGCATGTGCAGACCCCATTTGTATACACATACTATCTGTAGTAGTATCATCTTATTGTGGGTAAGGTTTCCCATAGTGGTTTTTCCCCTTACATGGTTTCCACATAAAAAATATATGTGTTATGTGTTGTTGATGTTGTTTCTCTTTCTATTTCATGCATTAAGTTTCACCGGTATTGATATTAACTGTTAATTTGTTAATCGGCATTAAGTTTGGTTTACCAGTATTAAGTATTAAGTTGGATTAAGTTATAATTGGGTTGAAATTAATTGACAAATGATTCACCCCCCCTCTCAGTTGTCCTTCCGATTCCTAACATTCAACACTAAGAGTGGCATTTTATGGCCTTTTATCTCTTTTCTTCGTTGACGATTATGTCTGCTTCTATTGCCTTCTAGGCTCGGTTATACCTTTGCGGGGTGATCTTACTTCTTCACTTTCAGGTTTTGGTTAGCACTTGGCAAAATTTTACTTAATACCCGCACTTCTGCTTGTTCTCATTAAACAATTCAATTCTACGGAACGTCGGGTTGCAGAGACATTGTAACTTTTGTCACTTCTACCTTTTCATCCCATAATACGAGACTTTCCGTGATTACTATTTTACAGGGGGAAATGGCCATCAGGAACCATGAACTTTCTCTTCTTTTATCACCTATCCCAAGTTGCCTATTTTTTCCCACAATCACTTTTTTCTCGTGGGATGGTATTCTCCATTTCTCGAATTAAAAAAGGCCCATTAAGAAAACAATTCAGTGGGTCCCCATTTCGTATCCTAAATGGGGTGTGTTGTATTTTCACACAACACTTATGATAAACCTTTATTAAAACCATTACAATTTTAGGGAGGAAACTTATATTGCTCTGTTATGAATGCAAGTAGATTAGTGGCTCGATGAAAGCTAATTTGGTATGGGGTTCCATTTTGGCAACCATTCCAAAACTATAGATGGAAAGGCTTATGATTTTCTCAAATGGAGATTTTGGAAAGTTTATAAACTCTTATGGGATCAGCGTATTTTTTTGGAGTTGATCTTGCGATGAAGAAGGTAGTGAGGCACACTTCTTGGAAGCATACTGGGAGGGTGATCTCATGCTGGGTGAAGGCATGCATGTCAACCAAGGCAATCTACATTAAACCTTTGCCAAAAATCCTTTACCCTTTCTGTTGGGAAGATGACTCAACTATTGTTTCATCGCTTCTGTGGGCAAGGTTGTGGAGTTTGGCTTTACACTAGCCATTTACTTTTTCTTAAAAGTTTATTAAGCCTTTTTAGTAATTCCTTTTTCTGCATACTACACCATCTTTTCTTTTCATGAGGCCACGTTTTTCTTGGGGTGTGCTATACAACATCTTTGGCGCCTTATCCTTGCTTCCAAATTTTGTATGCTTTTACCAAATTTTTCCAGTGATAATAGCTAATGAAAATTTTGATCCATTATGTTTCGATGGATGCCCCTGTTAAGTTCCAAGGCTCTCACTTTTAGCCCAAGCGGGGAAAGCTGCATTTGTGTGATTCATATAAGGAATGCAGCACTGGATTTCTGATGGGGGTATGGGAAGTTTCATTGGCACCTCTTTGGCCTCCCACACTGTTCATACTTGACATCAACATAGGATCCAAGTAAGACACAGTTTATGCAAAATGAGAGGTATGGATCTGGAACCTTTATATTGTATGATCTGGTGCGATTTGTGTAACTTCTTTTTTTTTTCCTTTGTCAATTTTGGAAATCAAGAGTGTACTTTCAAGCCATTCCACATTTTAGAATAATCATTGGTATTGGTTGTAAACCATAAAGAATGATAATTCTCAGAAGTGGGTTGTACATTTTTCTTCTCTATAACTTATTTCAATCTGGATAAATCCTTGTCATACATTATTGGTATGTGCACTTTCTTTGTATTTAGTCTTAGTAATACCCTTTGGGAATATACCATTTTGTCCTCTATCTTATTTATTTCACCATTGTAATTTGTTAGTCTATTTTCCCTGGCATCCCTTAAAATTTTCCAGAGTTACTGCTCCTCATGGATTCCATGTTTTATGCTATTATCATATTTGATTTTGGTCTCTAGCGATGAAAGCAACAATTTCTTCAATCCTTATCTCCATCAGTTCTACTACATATGTCCTTATTGTTTATGTAGGAACCATCTTCTTGAATTAGTAAAAGCTTCATAAACGTACATTCTGCTATAGGAGAATTGATAATGGAACATAGGAAAATGGTAGAGTTTAGCAAAGCATTATAACTCTGCATTGGGAAAAAGTTCTTTTTTATTTTAAAGTCGATATCAAATCATCATCATTATTCTTTTTATTCTATTATTCAAATCAATTATAGATTTGGAAAAAATGGATTAAAGAAGATTATAATAGTTCTATAATTCATTTTATCAGCAAATGGAAAGAAAGGAAGATAGTGTATTTATAAGAAAATTGAAAGATATTGGATAGTATCTTTATGTATTATTTCTTTATAGTCTTGAGCATCCTTTTGATATTCTTGTGAAATCATTCTTGGTCAAGATATTAACCTATTGATAAATTAAACTTACACCTATAAATATTGTTGCAATATAGAATGATTGTGACATTGTAATTGTTTATCCATGTTATATTAGGACATGTTCATTAAGCTATATGGGAAATTGCAAAATCTTTTCATAAAGATCATATTTCAGTTTCTAGGTCTGGTGTTTGAATGTATTTAGATTTAAATTGGTTATGTTGTAAGAATGAATGTATTTTGTTTACTAGAATTATGTTTGTAATGTGATCTATAACTTACTAATCATTTTTGTGTCCTGTAGCACCCTTGTTAGTATTAGGATCAATTGTTTTAGGTGTCGCTATTACTATCTAGAATACTGCTAACCAAAGTGGTTATGAGTAATTATCGTAAAGAAAGAGCATGATCATCCTTGAATGATGATAGATGAATTTTTTTCCTTTTGGGTTGTAGATATTTGTCTTATGTCTATTATTATCCTCAATATGGGTTATCCTTTGTAGGGTTTGATCATAGTGAAAATGGAGATATAATGGTCTTATGGTTAAGTTACTGTAAGGTTTAAGAAAATAAGAATTTGATAATCTTGACCCCAAGACAACTATGAATACTTTAAGGGGGCTTACTACCTTGTACTTGATGATGGCATAAGGATGGCATATTATTAAATCAATATGATATGTGATGTAAATTTTGTGCATGGGTATTTATTGTGTGTGGCCTACTTTTGTGAACCTTGTGTTGGAAATATCTCCCTTATGTTGATCTATTGAGTATGTAGGTTATAACTTATGTTTGGTTCTTTGTATGCTTTACATAATCAACAACAACATAAAGATTTGAGTATCTTTGTAGGGGGGCCTATGTATAAATAATCCTTATGTCAAAGTTATCTAGGAATTTGTCTCTGTTTCACCTAAGTGGGTGGCAGCCGACGAGAGAGTTATTTGGGGTATGAGGCCCTAAAAAGGGTTGCGTACCCTCTTTTATAAAGTTTATATTTTTAAGTCAAACTACAAAGTCTCTATGCATTCAGGCCATCTACAATGAGCCCTCGAGACTGTAGGTCTAGCCCTTAGGTCTAGCTCTTCTGAGTTGTCTGGTCTTGTCACTCTTCCTAGGATATATGTTTACCCTTGTGAAATCAATGGTAGATATTTGATCTAGATTAAGTCTTTGTATGATTTATCCTGTTAAACATATATCTAACATTTGATAGACTTAATGTGTGCATCTAGCGGTGTAGGCTTGTGTACAGGAACATGTGGCAAGTCAAGGAATGTGCAGTACTGGGAAGTTAATTCCCACGTATGAGGTGATAGGTTTGTTGGTTGAGTGTTGTTTAAATCAAAATTCAATATGTTTAGTGTGTATAATCATAATCTATTAATAATTTTGTAATTTGTGATTGTTAACAGAAGAAATTAATGCTTATTTTTAATGATGTTCACTTGAGTAAAAGTGGGCATTACATTTTGGGGTTAATTAAATTACTCTTATACACAATTGTTTGAGCTTTGGCTTGATAGATCTCTTTTTGGACGAAAATATAAAGATGGTTGGAGACTATCGATGAACCCCCATTAGTTTCCTGGAATGAATTTTACTTAGAAATTTCTATGGAGTTAAAAGGTTATAATAGAATAAAAATTGTGTGTTTTGTTTGTTTGTATGTTTGCAAAGTTAGATTGGAGTGCTAGTTGTTGCAGGGTGTGCAATTTGCTCTACATTTTGGAGCATACTTTTTGGTGGATGTATTGGTTTGGCATGTGAGATATTTGTGTCATTGTAGGTGATTATTTTGCTATTTTTTATCAGCCCCATACATTGGAGACCTCTTCTTGTCAACTGATGCTTCTTGTCAACAGATGACATTCTCTCTTATCATGGATTTAGAGACTATTTGACAAATGATTTGATATCGTTCAATATAATATATCCCATATTATATTTGATTTTATTACTTATGTTGATGATTTTATGATTCATGTATGCATGCCTAATTGATGATGCTTTATATGATTTCAATAGTGTTGCAATTGATTAAATGGTCACATATGGATTGTTGGGAAAATTAATTGGATTCTATCTTTATTTTCTTTGATTAGGAGATCAATCCATGATATGATGTGAAATTGGATGCTATGTGTTTAAAAGTGTATTCTTTCATATATGTATGCATATTGTTTTGGACCTGCTGATGTCTGTATTGAGATGTACAGGATATTAATCCATGTGACCATGGAAATACATGGGAGAACTAGAGCCAAACCTATGTCTGATTGTGAAGCCAAGGTTTGTCTATTTGGAGAGACAATACCTCGTTTGTAATGTATTTATTTTTGTATAAGTGAATGCATGTGTGTGTGTTCAGTTTGTTAAATTTTAATTTATTCCACATTGAAAGGGCATGTCCAATGTATGTTGATGTGTTGTATTTTATGGTGTCACTTGACACTTGTAATGTGTTGTGAGATGGCATGTAACATGTCCTTGAGAGGTAAATATGAAAACCTATGCATTTTTCAAATCCTATTTAGTTTTCCCAAAAGGCAACTTGGTTAGGGAGCCCTTGGTATGGTCAAATCAAGTTTGACCCGAATGTAAAATTTATGTGGTTTTTGGGGGGTCAAACTAACTCCTATAGTTGAGGTTGTGTCTTATTTTAAGGTCCACTTGACATACCTATGGATAAGGGGCCTTTTTGGCCATAGAACCACTCACATGTGATTGCCAAGTCACTTCAAAAGTGACATTTTCTTGATAGACGAAAATCAGCTTTTAGAAGATTGAGTTTTGGTAAGACAACCTTATATTCTTGTGTTGGATGCAGTTCCCTACCTTACACTTACCTTTTTAGTTTCCTCTTTTAGAAATCTTGTAAGAGGGTTGGGAAGATCATCCTATGGGCTCTCGCCATCCTTTTCCAAGGAAGTTGGAAAGTGTGAGAAGAGTCTACTTAGGAGAAAAAATTCAAACTTAGAATTCATCACCCACTCTCCAATCTTGGAGATCAAGAGTTGTTGAAAGAATTTGAATTGGAAAAAAGAAAAAAATTTAGCTAAGGAAGAAGCTTGTAGCTAGTAGGAATATTTTTGGCTTGGGTTGGAGGCTCTTCATCAAATCCTATAGAACATTCCATTTGTGGGAGTTGAGGTTGGTGTGTTGTCACCCTTAGATTAAATGTTTATTTTTGTTGTTTTATGTGGAAATCTGCATGTTGTAAATGCAATTGTTTGTGACTCTAGTTTTGTGGTATTATGGTTTTTAGTTGAGTATTGCATATTGTAGAATGTTTTCTATAGTCACATAAATCTGTCCAATTTAATTAAATGAATATTTCGTATTTATTTGATTAAAAAATCCACTAGCCATGAGTTAATTAAATTAATATTTAATTAATTCATCTTCAAACATTCTCCTATTAATTAAATAAATTATTCAATTTATTTTAATTAATTCATTCAACCAAATTCACACTCAATTAAATGAATAAATACTATTTATTCAATTTAATCCTCTTTCCTCTTTTAAATAAATTAAATAAAACATTTATTTAAATCATTATTCCCACCACTTGCATTTTCCTACAAATGAAAGTTGCAACCACAAGTTGAAATAAATTAATTTTATTTTAATTAAAATCCTATTTTCCCTCACCCACCAAATCCACTTGCACTCCTAAAACCCCTTCTAGATTCTTCTAATCCCTTCCTAGTTAGCCTAATCCATCCCCTAATTATTGTCACATTCCTAAGCAACTTGGAGTCACTTCTCAAAGACTTCAAAGTCTTTGAAAAACATTTAATGCTTTGTGTGTTCAACAATTTAACCTCTAAAGTCTTCTAAACCACTTATGGCTCTTGCATGACCATTTATGGTCAACCCCTAACTCAACCTTCATGTGACTCGTGTGTTTCCTCAAGCATTTATTGCTTTGACCATGGTTATCCCTTTTACCTTTGCATAAAAGTTTATCCATTGGATAAAGGTTTTATTCTTTGAATAAAGAATTTATTCACTCAACCCAACCTTGACCTTGACTCCCAAATTAACTCTCAGGTCATGTCAAGCATTTAATGTTTATTCCCTCTCCTCTCAACCTATCACATATTGACACTTGTCATCCTGAGATTGGGTTGAAAGTCCTCACATGGATTGAATGTCATTCAATCCTGAACTTTGTTGAGATTACTCAATCTCAACCATCCATTGCTCCATTTTTCTTATAAATAGAGCCCATTTCTTCATAATCCAAATCCTGAAAACTTGTATGCATTTAATCTATAGTAAATTTTAGAGAGAGCATTTAGCATAAATCACATATATTGTCATTTTGGACTAAAATAAATCTTAGTTCATTTCATAATATATCTAATTAGTTTTTTTTACACTTGCATAGCATAGTTAATCATCCACAATCTTGAACCTCCATAAGCATCCATAGTGCAAAAAGTTGCTGAGAGCTACACTAATTTGGAACTTGGAGATGAGAGGAACAAAGGAGAAAGAGCTAAGAGCATGTTAGAAGGCATTTGGAGATGCCTTGTGATATTTGTTTCCCTAATTAAATACTTTAGCATGTTTTTAGTGTCTCTTTTGATATGCCTGCTTAGATTAGTTTTTGGTTGAATAACACTAACTTTGATCCTTGTTTCTTGTTGTTTTTGTGTGTTATACCACCACGGGCTTTAATCTAACACTTGTCCATTTCGCGGAGCATCATTTGGTGAGCCCGACGTGAAAGAATAGAATTTTTCTTTTAAATTAGCTTTTTTTTTTTTTTTTTTGAATAAGCCTTTTTAGTTAGTTGTTTAGAATTTTTTTTTTTAATTGAATGGTTTCTTTTTTAGAGTAGACTTTTAAATTAGTTGTTTAAATTTAAATTTTTTTTAATCAGTCTTTTAGAATAGATTTTTTTTAAGTTTCTTAAAATAGTTTTTATTTAAAATTAGATTTTATTTTTATTTTTTTTATAAGTAGTCTTTAAATTAAGATTTTTCTAAATTAGTCTTTCATTTAGTTCTAATTTAGATTTTAAATTAGTTTTTAATTTAGTTTTCGGTTAGATTTAAATTGGTTTTATTAATTTAGATCTAATTTGTTTGTTAGTGTGATTTGTGTTAATAGGATTAATTTAATTTTGGGTTTACATCTTGTGCAGGACATAAGGAGCGTCTTTCTAACATATTGTTGCAGGTGTTGAAAGTGTCAAATTTGTAAATTTTTCGTTAAACATGTTCTAATTGGAAAAATTGATCAATCCTAGGATAGTCATTCACATTTTCTTCATTTTGCTATCTTGGTCTAAAAATGAACATACACATTGCTATCTTGGATTAAAACGAACTATCATTTTTGCAATCTTGGCTAAAACAAACATTCACATCTTGCAATATGGGCTAAAATGAACAATCAACTTGTTATTTTTTTTTTGATTTTAAAAAGAACAATCACATTGCTATCTTGGATTAAAACGAACTATCATTTTTGCAATCTTGGCTAAAACAAACATTCACATCTTGCAATATGGGCTAAAAAGAACAATCAACTTGTTTTGTTTTGCATAGCGATTTACTTCAAGCAAACGTGCTTTTTATTAAGTTGACCAGGATTTCATTTTTCCTAGTTTACTCTACATATTGCCTTTGAAGTTAAAAAGAACATCATGGTTGTTGGAGCAACATCTCCAAATAGATAAAACATCATTGCAATGACAAGTTAAAAAGAACAAGTGTATTTTGTGTTTGGCACACTTGTGCAAAAGAGTTGGTCAAGTGGTCCTACTTCTAACACACACTATTATCTCCCTTGGCTTTCATGGTCCTAGGTGCAAGAGAAAAGTGTTAGTAACACTCAAGTTTTATCTTTTTAAGAGAGGCCTACCAAGAGACACATCACTCTTGGGAACGACCTCGCGTGGTAAATCCTTCGAGTCGCTATAGAAATCAAGTGAGAGAGAAAGTTGTAGCCTTGGGTATAGCTATTCCTACAGTGTAACTTGCTGAAAGGACAAATGGGCCCCACCACAAGTTACAAGGCTCTTAAGTGAGTCACCGCAGAATGAACTTATGTCCAAAAACATCAAAAATTACTAAACACCTTCAAGTAGTAGCCCACCCGTTCTATTGATTGAGGATATTTGTGATAAATTCAATGCAAGAGCATAGATGTTTTTGCTCCCAAGATACTCACCATACATATTTCCTTGAGTAGAAACATAGCTTTTTGAAAAGTCACTTGTGGCTTGATGAAAGTGATGACTCCCCCATCATAGGGATCATCTATTTGTTATGCTCGTGCAAGACGTAGTATATCACATCCTTACCTACCATGGCAGGATTCATAAGGTATGTAGTACCAAAGTCAATGAAATATCAAGATGTGGGCTGAAATTATCACAATTGGCCATTTGACCTTAGGGATAAAGAGTGTTTGAAGTGTTTTCATTTTAGTCAAAGACCAAGTGCAAATTGAGCCTACTTCAGGCTTTGGAAAAATAGCTAAAATACATTTGAAGGAAAGGATCATAAAAAGTTCAAAGGATTGGGTTGATCTAGACCCACACCTATTTGTGCCTTTTGAGGCAACATTCTTGTGTTTTTGTGCTTGCTTTATTTTCTTGTCAAAGAAACATCATAAACCCAAAAATCAAAACAAGTATTCATCCAACACAATAAATTTCAAAAAGATCTAACACAAAGAGAAACAACAAAAAAAGTATCAAACTATATGACCATTCTTCACATCTTGAGAAAGAAGAATCTTCATCAAAACATGAACTTGAAGAAAAGACTATTCAACTCAAAAGCTCTTATCAAAAGGAGGAAATTCTTCTATCTTAATAGACAAATCTTTGTCTCTCATAGAACCTTCCTACATCGCATGCGTCTTTACCTTCAAGGGAAATCAAACGAATTTGATCAAGAGTCATTGAACCGCAGAGCTTTTATGCAATATCGAGCTTTGAGTAATCACAAGAACAAAGGAGGCAAAATCAACCCTGATTTCTTTCCCATCATTTGCATCACATATAACATAGCTCAGGAAGAACCACCAACTCCCTAAAGAGAAGAGGAAGAGTTTGTTCCTTTTGTGACATAGCTTTTATTGAAGTTCACATCTCATCCATTATCATATTCACACATCATCAATCCATTCAAACTCTCAAAACATCAAGAGGTTTTTGTCTTAAGTTCCATTTCAAAATATTGCTTGAAACAAACACAAATACATCACTTTTTAGAGTGTCTCTACATCTAGGATAAACTCATCCTAAGAGACATTTCTATGTAGGTTAAAACTAGTCTATGAGTGAATCCTCTCATTACTCGGTAGTTGATTCTGTAACACATCTCAGATCTCTCTAAACCTTATCACATCAAACTTTGTTAATCAAACACAACAAGCAATTCAAGAAAGAAACTTTGGTAGCATCTACCTTTAGTGCTAGAGATCCGTATGCCAAACACTTCACCAAACATCAATCTTTCATTCCATCACCAACTCATCATCATTTTCATCAAACTTCAACAAAAACTTGTAAACAAAATGGCTCATACCAGATCAAGATCTAGACAACAAGAAATTGAAGAGGAAGAAGAAGAAAATATCAATGAGTTCCAAGAAGCCCTTGGAGGAAATGTAAATGATGAAAATCCATGCACTCCTACTCTTGTGGCAATAGAAAGGGCACAACACAACCCTCTCTTCAATAGACTTTTTGATGAGATACTCAAGAGTAATGTTGATGCTCACTTTTTAAAACTTGCTCAAGAAAGAGCTAAACTACCCTCTGACTTTGATAATGCACAACTAAGACAAGCATCAGAATGCCAAAGTCGTAATGAGGATGAAAGAGGTCAAGAACACATTAGATACAACTTTCATCAAGGTAATCCCCCACCTCCTCCTCCTCCAAATGAAATAGAAATATTGTGGCAACAAGTTGAAAATCTTGCCCAACAACTTCATAGTGGTGTGAAAACTAATCAATTTTCACTCAATGACATTTTTCCCTATCCCTTTGATAGGAACCTTCATATGCCACCTTTTCCACGATGGTTCGAAACACCCAAGTTTGAAAAATATAGAGGAAAAGGAGATCCTCATGATCATGTTCGATAATTCCATTCATCTTGCCTCGAAATGCCATATGAGGATACGTACCTAATGTGCCTTTTTCCCCAAAGCTTGGGAGGAACAACTACATCATGGTTTTCCCAATTGCCAAGTGGCATTAGGACATTTGAAGAACTCATCCAGAAGTTTCTGGCACATTACTCACACAACATTGAACGTGATATCACAATGGCTGATCTATGTAACACTAAACAAAAACCAGGTGAGCTATTTTCAGTCTTTTTGCAATGATGGTGTCAAATGTCTAGCAGACGTTCTCTTCAGTTACCTAAACAAGAACTAGTGGAAATATTTATTTCTAACTTAAACGAAGAAATGGAATTTCACTTAGACATGAAAGACATAGATTCTTTCAATGACATTATCACAAAAGGCTTAAAATGTGAGCAGGCTCTCATCAAGAAAGGACTTATCAAAATCTACAATGAACCAAAGGATGGCCCTCATCCACGCTTCAATAGTGACAAGCCTAACTTCTGGAACAAAAACAAAAATATCATCAATAACGGGGTTGTGGATGCAAGAACTATCAAAAGAGCACAACCTATGGTTTGATTTGTAGGACATAATCCCCCACCCAAGAATAACACAGTTGCTCCTCCAAATCAAGGATGCAACACATCTCAAGAGGAACCCAGACAACGTCAACAAAATTTTAAACCAAAATGAACATATACTCCCTTAGGGGAACCCATCAAAATAGTGTTGCGACAGTTGGTTTCTCAAAATCTAGTTACCTTACCCAGAACATCAAATTGTGAGCCTCAAGTCAAACCTTCATGGTGGAGGGATACTGAACATTGAGACTTCCATCAAGGGAAAGGACATAAAACAAGCAATTGTCACAGATTGAAAGATCTTATTCAAGATCTTATTGACTGAGGTGAAATCAAAATCGAAGGCCATGACCCAAAGACAACAAACAATGATCATCTCATGTTTAAAAATCCACTTCCATCACAAGATCAAAGGGGTCCTTCTACTTCAGGGAGAAACACAGATACCACCAATTATATGCAAGCCGCATATAATTACACTGTGAATCACCTATATGATGCCAATGAACAGATTGCAACTGTTACCATCAAAAATCCCAGCTCCACTTGCAATATTGTTACACGTCGCAACAAGATTACCATAAAAGCAGCTCCACAAGGCACCCCATCTATCCAAAAGCAATATAACCTTGTGGAATAGTTAGACAAAACACTTGCACTGATATCTATCTTAGAGATATTGTGCCTATCTCCATCCCATAAAACAATCTTGGATCAAGCTCTCCAAGAGGCGTCAGTCCCTGCAAACCTAAATACAGATCAGTTCCAAGCTATGGTTAGAAATCTAAGGTCATCACCTTGTCTCACTTTCTCTGAAAGTGACAACTCGTCCTTCCAACAACCTCACAACACCTCACTCCACATTGAAGGGTTTATCAACCAACATAGTATCAAGTGAGTCTTGATTGATAATGGAGCAAGCCTGAATATCTGTACTCTATAATTAGTCACAGCTTTGGGATATGCAATTGAATCAGTGGATCCCCGCAAGAAGATCACAATCAAAGCCTATGATGATGCAGAGCGTTCATCCAAAGGAGCTGTGGTGCTACCAATCCGAGTGGGCCCTGTGGTGAAACACATCATCTGTTAAGTTTTGGACCTTCCTATGCCATACAATTTATTGTTAGGAAGACCTTGGATACACGCCATGCAAGCCGTCCCATCCACCTACCATCAGTGTATCAAGCTCCCACATAATGGTGTAGAAATCACAATCTTGGGTGATGCAAACCCCTTTGCATATTGTCATAATATCAGTCATCAACTAGAGATTACCATTCCCAACAATAGAGAAGCCATCTCCTCCACATCATACGTAAGTCCAGCCTCTCTTTCCAGTTCAAACACTACTATACCCAAGCAAGAGAAGCTCAAAATGAAGATAGCAGACGAAGGTACTAGGGAATACAATCTTAGCCAACTCTTTTGTGTTGGACAAATGCCCACTTCTCCTAGAACACATGGTAAACCTCAACGGTTACTTCAAATGCCATTGGACAAGCCAATGTCTACTTTGATGCCATTCATCCTTGGAAAGAGTCAAGAAGAAGAGACCAGAGATGAGGACTTAGCAGAATGGATCTATAAAGATCCCATCACCACCGATATTCTGCAAGTTAAGCTTCCCACAGATCAGTATGGCAAAGGCCTTCTCATTATGTAAAGAATGGGTTATGATGGTCAAAGTGCTCTAGGACCTTGCAAGCAAGGACAACATGAACCACTGCAGCTGGAATTAAAGCCCAAGGATAATACAGGCCTAAGATTTCAAAAGGAGATCTTTCTGAAGCTTAAATTCAAAGGAAAACCCAGCTAACCTCTATATCAGCCTATTACAAAGAGGTCACCTTTGATTATAAAAGTAGCATCAAACACCATGGCAACTGCCCCATCAAGGCTAAAAATCCCAGCAAAACCATCCACAACACCAATCATCCAACCAAACAAACTAGTAACCCCATCAACAGCAGCAATAACATCAATAGCACCCTTAGTAGTAGCAACTGTATCAGAACCCACAATAGTATCGACAACACTAGCAATTCCAGCAGAAGCAACAAAGTCACCACTACCTATACTCCTCATATCGGATTCGTTGATCCCCATAATCCTTCCTACAACACCGATCATTTCATTTACAATGGTACATCAGCCAATCACACCTGTAGTGTTTAACTCAAAAGATATCCCAGTATGGTACAGTAACTGGCTACTGGAAAGTGACTCAGAGACTGACTCACATGAGTGGGAATTTGATTCCATACAACTTAATACTTCAAATGAGGAAGACACATCACCACCTCCACCTTGCAAAGACATCCTTGTTTATGGAGAAGCACAGATAAAGACCTCTTGGGTTCCTGAGCTAGAAACTTCTTCCACAGACCCTACGTCACATCCTACACCTGATTCTGACAGGGAGAGTACCATCAATGACCTTCACCATAAAATCTTAACCCTCACTAATACATCTAACAAACTTAACCTAATTGATGAGGTAATGCCCATTATCCATCCTGAACTCATCGAATGGAACCAACCTAATCCCCCATGTCTTGACCTTTTCCAAAATGATGAGGCAATCATTGACTTTTTGGAACTACAAGATAACATACCAAGTGGGGATCACAAAGCTGGATTCACCATTGAACTAAATAGCACAGCGTACTTTGGGGCAGATGCCAAACCTTTCAGCTGCAAAAATATAACAATGAAACATGGATCTTCTAGTGAAAACCACATTGTGGCACTGTTTGATCCCAAAAAAGTAAAAAGAAAGAGTCCATCCAATGGTGAAAACCTCTCTGAGGTGCCTAAGGATGAAAGGTTTGACATCCTCCCCTCTAGTACACAGTAGGAACGATCAACAATCCTCATCAAGGAAACAAAAGAATTCAACGTGGGGACTCCTGAAACTCCTCACCACATACATATTGCATCTCTTTTAACTCCAGAGGAACAACCTAAGTTTATAGAATTCCTTCAGAAGCATCAAATCAACTTTGCATGGTCATACGCAGACATGCCTGGGCTTGATCCTGATTTAGTCATGCATCACCTCACCGTAGCAGAAGCAACCAAACCTGTCAAGAAGAAGCTTTGCAAGATGCATCCTCAAATTGTAGTACTAGTCAAAGCAGAACTTAAGAAACTCCTAGATGTTGGTTTTATTAGACCAATTGATTATGAAGATTGGATCTCCAATATTGTGCCTATTGGAAAACCAAATGGGGGCATCCGTATCTGTACTGACTTCAGAGATTTGAACAAGGCATGTCCTAAAGATGACTTCCCCCTACCAAACATTGACATAATAGTTGACCTAATAGCAGGACATGCCATGCTTTCACTCATGGATGACTTTTCAGGATACAACCAGATAAAGATTACACTAGAGGATCAACATAAGATAACCTTCGCATGTCCATGGGGAACATACTGCTGGAATGTAATGCCTTTTGGTCTAAATAATGCAAGAGTGACCTATCAACAAGAAATGACCACCATCTTCCATGACATGATGCATACCATAATGGAAGATTATGTTGATGACTTATTGGCAAAATCACTCATAAGAGAATGTCATCTGGATATATTAGAGAAAATCTTTGACAAACTAGAACAATATCAGGTGTGACTCAACCCAAAGAAATGTGTCTTTAGAGTAACCTCAGGGAAACTTCTAGGATACATTGTCTCAAGCCAAGGTATTGAGGTCGACCCAGCAAAAGTCAAGGCAATCATGGACATTCCACCACCAAAGAACATCAGCCAGCTAAGGACACTACAAGGGCAGCTTCAATCCATCTGAAGATTCATTGCACAACTCGTAGATAAGTGTCACCCATTTACACACTTATTATACAAGAACATCTACTTTCAGTGGGATACCAGATGCCAACAAGCATTCTAGATGCTTAAAGATTATCTCATGAATATGCCATTGTTGATCCCACTAGATCCAAGTAGGCCTTTGTTACTCTATATATCAACAACAATTATAGCATTGGGTGTACTATTGGCACAACATAATGTAGAAGGGAAAGAGTGTGTTGTTTACTACATCTCTCACACACTGGTTGGCTATGAACTCAATTACACACCTATTGAGTGAGCTTGCCTAGTAGTAATCTTGGCAACTACTAAACTGAGGCACTATCTGCTAACACATAAAGTACAACTCATTGCAAAGATTGATCCACTCAAGTACTTACTCAGCAAAGCAGCATTGATAGGTCACTTGGCCAAATGGGTGATGATCCTCAGTGAATTTGACATCGAGTATGTGGACCGTAAGGCTATCAAGGGTCAAGTTATTGCAGATCAGTTGGCCGATGCTCCCCTCATAGACGATCATCCTCTCATTTCCAATTTTCTAGATGATGAGATATTCATGATCACAACAACACAATCATGGAAACTATACTTTGATGGTTCATACACTAGGCATGGCTTGGGGGCAGGCATTCTGTTTATCACACCTCAAGGTGATAGCATCCCGAAATATTACAGACTCACATTTCCATGCACCAACAACATAGCTGAATATGAGGCCTTGATCATAGGACTCAGGCTAGCCATACAATGGAAGTTACAAGAACTACAAGTATATGGTGACTCCCAACTAGTCATTCAACAAGCAACAGATGAATATCAAACCAAGGATGATAAACTCATGTCGTACAAACAAATGGTGGACAAATTAAAAACATCATTCATTACTATCACCTTTGAGCAGATACCCAAAGATCAGAATTGAGATGCCGACACTATGGCTACCATTGCATCTCTCCTAGATCTTCCACAGAATTCAACATGCTACAAGTTCTTGGTCGAACAGCTTTGGATTCCCGCTTATGATATCCCTGGATCTGAGATGATATATCACCTTGTTGGTTCCAAATCCCTATGGTACAGTGAGTTCTACACCTATCTTCACGATCACACTTCCTCCCAACCAATCGAATAACCAACGTAAAACCTTCATTCGCCAAACTGCTCGATATACCATTATTGTTGAAACCCTATATCGACACAGTCTTGATGGTACTCTCCTTCCATGTCTGGAACAGGATGAGATAACAAAGGCCTTGGAAGAGGTACATGAAGGAATTTGTGGAACTCATGCAAGTGGTCTGTCACTAGCCAAGAAACTCCTGCACACTGGATACTATTGGCCATCTATGGAAAAAGACTCCTACTACTTTGTCAGAAAGTGCAAGAAATGCCAAGTTCATGGAGACCTGATACATGCACCAGCACAAGAATTGCAACCAATCACAACACCATGGCCTTTTTGTCAATGGGGACTTGACCTTGTGGGTAAAATCCATCCATCTTCATCCAATGGCCACAAATTCATTATAACTGCCACCGAATACTTCACAAAGTGGATCGAAGTTGTTCCACTTACCCAAGTCACCGGCAAACGGATTGCCTCATTCATCCTTAATTACATCGTCTGCCAGTATGGTGTACCCATGTCCATCATCATAGATAACAGACTTCCATTCAAGAATCAGGATGTTCATGAGCTCTGTGAGAAGTTTCACATCCAACACCGCTTTTCCACTCCCTATTACCCACAAGGCAATGGTCAGGTCGAAGCATCAAATAAGAACATATTAAGAATCCTCAAGAAGATAGTAAATGATGCTAGTCATGATTGGCACATTCAATTGAGTCTAGCACTATGGGCGTACCACACCCGCATTCAAACCCCTACAGGCGCAACTCCCTACTCACTGGTCTATGGAGCATAAGCTATCTTACCTATTGAAGTTGAAATACCATCACTACGGGTTTCCTTGCATAATCTCATTGATGATGAAGCATACAGAGTATCACGTCTCCAAGATTTAGAGCTACTTGATGAGAAATGACAAGCTGCATACAATCACCTCAAGGCCTATTAGCAGCATATGAGCAGAAGCTATAATCACCAGGTTAGACCTCGTACATTCGAGGTAGGTGATCTTGTTCTTCGAGAAAAATCCTCATAACCAACCAAACCAAGAACATCAAGGAAAGTTTGAATCAAACTGGCTGGGTCCATATGTTATCACTGCTGTATTTGGGTCTGGGGCATATCAGTTGGCTACTTCAGAAGGTGAACTGCTAGCAGATCCAATCAATAGCATGCACCTCAAAAGGTTTTATACATAAGCTGCATAGAGCATCAGGCTCTCATAAATACCAGAAAACACCAAAAAAACATTCAAATAAATGTCCTGAAAAAAATACAAAAACATCAAAATAGTAAAGAAAAAATCATGCATCCAAACGGTGAACAACCACTCTGGTGGCACCTTGAGTATGTGTGATGGTGAAAACCTAGAAAATAGGCACCACTTGTAAAGGCTATGGCTCCATTGTCTTTCAGGCTTGTTGCAATCACATTCATTGCATCCACTCATCCATTTGTCCAAACCATGGCTGGTTATTGATCTGCAATTAAGGATAGTACTTCATGCATCTTGCATCCCACTTTTTCAGAGTCATGCCTAAGACTGTGGGAATACCCTTAACCTATTTAATGGAAGTGGATTTTGCATTACTTGTGATTCATTGATTCTCCATTCAAAACTATCTCACAAAATCCAAAAACATTCAAAACTATCTCACAAAAATCCAAAAATATTATAAAACATCAAAAATCAACCAAAAACATGGCCACGCCCTGTACATATGTTTTTCAAAGCAGATACCAAGAAAACATTGTGAAATACTCCAACGATGATCACTTATCACATTGACCAAACAATCAACATCAAACATGCAAACTGTCTTAAACAAGGATGCGTCCTTCCTTACCAAAACAAAGACAAAATGACATTTTCTTTGACAAGAAAATTTTGTTTAAGCTATCAAATACTTGGTTGATTTGTAAGTTATTCATTCGTTTATTTATTCATATCAGGTTCCTACAACATTGTTTGTGTATCTTCTGTGAATTATTATGATGAAGTACTAGGGCATGTACTAATGTTGTCTACATGGGAAGTTCACTAAGCTACATGATCTTATGTGAAAGAAGAACCTTACCAGGGATTGACATGCTGCGAATCCTTTTGAAAAAAAGGAGTGCCTTCAGGAACGCAGACATAGGTGGTGCATGGTTGTCGTCAGTTCATGCCGCAAGGTGTTGGGTTAAGTCATGCAATGAGCACAACCCTTGTGGTAATGGGAATGTGTTATAAGTGACTAGAATTTTGGGTCGAGCTTGGTTGAGTCCTCTCCAGTTCCTCGTGTCTTGACCCGTATGGTCGATTCATTCCCATCCCATTCTCACACTACACTTTTGGATAGTGAGTGACAACGCATTCATTCCTATACATCCCATCTCTCTCAGCTGATCAGGGGTAGAGTTATCACCAATATGTCATCCAGGTCGATCCCACTCCCTGCTATTGAGGTTCACCCAATCTGCATGTAGAGTGCCAATGATGAGCTTGAAGGGGAAATTCTAGTAGCGATAGAGGTCCGACCAGCCCAGATAGATCGACGACCAACACCTAATCTAGGTAGGTAGGTCTTTCACTTCACCATCATAGATCACTACGGCTTGCTGACTACAGCGTATACCTTGACCATATGAGCATGAACCATTATCGAGGGTCCATATTCTTTATTCATTATATATGTTGCTTGCTTACAAGTATGATGCTCTATCCTTGGTTCCTACTGCCTTATCCAAACTTGATAAATGGTTTATCTCTGATCACAGTATGAACTTGTCTTAGGATATGGTCGGCACAAGATCAAGGAGGACGTTCCAAGTCATGCATGAAAGGAGATAATCCTTGTCTATTCCACAAGCAATACTCAAGTCAACTTGATCCATTATATCAAGTTGCTTGTATTAACTTTCTATATCAAAATTCATGTAAGAGATACTCAGGTCATCTTGAATCATTATGCCAAGTTGCTTGTATTTTCTTACAACATTTTAAAAGCTCAATGATGAACATAAAGCACTATGGATCGTCATTTCATCTCATCTATTTATATGGCATTTCGTTGCATATCGCCCATCCATTTACTCATCCATATTCATATACACAGTTTTGTGTGCAAGTGTGAACAAAATTAATGTGATCAACTATGTGAAAATTGAGCTGGTCTTGGATACAATCATGATAGAGTACTCTGATACATCATCAGTGCATCATGCAAAGTCTAAAACAAACTTGCATTCATCTATCATGATCATATAATCATCATTACATTTAGTTGCATTTGTATCGAGTACATTTTATATCATTTAGTTGCATACAATTACATATAGTTCATTATCATTTATTGACATTAGTCTTATTATATCATTTCATCATTGCATAAATCATGACATTTAGATTCATTCATATAATAAATTGTCCTTGATTGTATTAGCCATTACTATACGTTCATTTAGTGTCAATTACCATTCATCATTTATCATCATTTATCATTGCATACATCTATTTATCTATCCATTAGTTAAGTGAATTCATTTATCCATTTAGTATATTTTCATACTCATTCAATTCATTTCATTTAGGATTCATTACCAACATGCATTCATTCTACTTTTTAATTGCATTAAGGTGCAATTATCCATTAGTTGCATTATCATTTCACATCATATTTTTCACCATTTAGAATCATAAACAAAACCATTTGTTTCCACATAGGTTCATATACATTATCCATATATGTTCATTTAGAAATCATCATTTCAACATTTTGTACTTTACATTTGTTACATTCATCTAAATCAACATCTAGATACATTTACATATATAAATCATTCATTTACCGCATTAAATCCTGTAAAGCGGAAAAATCGAACCCTAGTCGTTCTCCCCTCCCCAACTCCGAGGAGGGAGAAGGGAGAGTCACTAGGGTTGATGGTTTTCACTTAGGAGAGACTTTACATTCAAAAGAGGGGCTGAAACCCACAAGATCCAATCCCACGCAATGCAAGATTGGATTCTATATGAGTTTCAAGGGTTAAGACAGCAAGGCTACCCTCTTTTGTAAAGAATGTAGATAGAATGATTAAGCTAGGAATGCATAGAAAGTGATAAAGATTCGCTTATAAACTGAGTTAGGGATATAGGATGAAACTGCGGACCTGGAATTAGTAGTAAAATATCGAGACGGCGCTGTCCTGCAAATTTGAGCAAAAGTTGACAGGACGATGGCGCCCGGCGTGCACACGGTCCTCCGAAAAATCCGCGAAACGAAGGGGGATATGTTCATCTCTGCACAAGGATTCCAGATCTTCAATTTCAGCCGCGTACCTGCAACCTACACATAGAAAAGCGAAGACGATTGGGGGGTTAGGGATTAGGGGTTTGCCCTTAGGTCAAACCCTGGTTTTGGAATTAACCAAGAAATGAGAAATGCTGTAAATGTAATGTAAAACAAGTACTAATACCTTGTTGTAAGGATGTTTGTATCCTTATGTGCGAAGGTATAGATGTTGTTGTTTGTTGTATGTTGTATGTTGTAGCATGTAATGTGTTGTAAGTGATCTCCTCTTCAATGGTTGAATCCTTGTCTTGAATGCAACACTTAGCCTTGAATGGAGACTTAGAATGATCAATTGCTTGAAGGAATGCTTGAATGCTTGAATGCTTGAATGTTTGAGTATCGTTTTCACGTCTTGTACACATATGTCCTTCCTTCCTCAAATGGGAGAGGAAATGTAGTTTTTATACTTGCCAATTAGGGTTGATAGACTGATTTTCTCGACCTTAGGCCGACCAGGAAAGATAATTTTCCAATTTGCAAACATAAAGGCCCGAAGTCCCATAGGAGACCGGGCCCAAAATAGGGCCAGGGACCAGGGCGCTGGGCGCCATGGTCCTGGGGGACCAGGGTGCTGGGCGCCCTGGTCCTGAAGGACCAGGGCGTTGGGCGCTCTGGTCCCACCTCCCGGGACAGCAGGGTGCAAGGAGGATCAAGCCAGGGTGCTGGAAAAATGCAGTTTTTGGTGTCATGAGCAAGTTTCGGGGTCTCCATTCAGGTTTAGTGTTGCGTCACCATCGTGAAGACCCAAATGCGATCAAAATTGCAAGTGTCGCAATTTTAGGACGCTACATTTAGCCCCCACTTTAGCGGGAGTATAAGCGTAGGCTCATACTTCCGGTAAAGTACAAGGAAACAACATTGAAAAACTTTCACCACGTCAAGGAGGCAAGATACACCAAGCCCACAGTGGACTAAGGATCTTATGACTTCGATTGACAAGGTAAAAGGGAAGATCACGAGGGAGAACCATGACTGTCAGTAGCAAGGTTCCCTCACTATGAGTCATGCAAGAAAGATATCAAAAATTTTCAAGGCAAAGCTAAATTTGTCAAGAAATTTTCAAGTATCTTGAAAAGATATGAATGGGATGTATGCCCCCCTACGTTAAAGCAATCGCACATGCCTCACCGGGGGTGATTGCTTTAAGGTAGTGATACATATAAGAAAATGAAAAAGGAAAGGAGCACGTTATCACAAGGATTTAGCCCCCAAGTGTGAGATAAGCCCAAGGATAATAGACACAAAACACAAAGCACGAGGTGACTTCGCTTTCCTCGGGGTCAGTATGCTGTATGATAATTCATGTATATCATATGTATGTATGCATAATTGTTCTTCATTCCCCAATCAAGGAAGGTCACCTAGAAGAAGGGAACACATGTGTCTTTTGAGTCAACATGAGAGAGATCGAGAGATCTCAATGCTTTGCATCGTCCTCAAGTAGACAACACTAAGGACAACAAATAGAAGAATGAGAGTAACATATAGAAGAAGTAACGAAAGAGAGGAGGAGAGAATCTGCTATGCTAATAAAACTAGTCTAGCACGTCATCTACCCCCCGATCTTGCTGATCAGTATTTCGGGAAGGCAGGGAACACGCTAGAGGAGGAACATCCAACATAGCAGATGGAGCTATCACAAGATCCAAACAAGGGCTATGTTCATATCCCAAGCCGCGGTGTTCTTGTCTAGGAGCTAGGATAAGTGCTTTAGAAAATTCGTTAGATAAATGGTTATCAATATCAACAAGTTCATATTCACTATCAGAATCAACAGGAGAAGTAGCATTTTCATCATGAATAACATTTTCATCTATATCATCATCAAGATTTATAAAAATAGGATCTTTAACTCGCACAGCATCAAGACCATCATGCATCTTATGTTTAGGAGATTTCGGCTCAATCATCGGCTGAGGAGAAAATGGAATAATGCTTATTGAAGGTGTTTTTGGGGATTGCAAAGTTTGAGCTCTAAGACGACGCTTTCATCGGCGTTCACGTGCAGAACGATTTCGTCTAGTCTTAGTAGGAAGTTGAGAAGATTGAGGAGGAGGAATGTTCTCATCCTTATCACTTGGGTGTTTAGGTTGTGGTCTCTTAGGCTGAACAATAGGAGAAGAGGAAGGTCTCTTCTCTCCATAAGAGGAAGGAGGAGGAACTGCTCCATATAAAGGAGGATTATTTGGTTTTGGAAGGAGACCAAGTCCATCATGACGAGGAGGGATAGGTCTACTTTTAGGAAGTTTATTAATCATAGGCATAGTCACATCCATAAGGATGGGTTGGGAATCTTCTTGAGGAAAGACATTAGTTTTATCTTTCAAAGGAAGAACTTCCTTCTCAAGAATGATAGGAATGTCAAGTTTGGGTGTTCTAGGTTCATTTAGAGATAGGATCATATCTGTTTTCCACTTTTGATAAGATTTGAAAAGATGATCACTTCGCGGAGGAAGAGATTGGAATTGTTTAGGCCAAAAGTAATCAAGAGGAACGCTAGAAGTTCTTTCAGCTGGTTTAAAGAGACTATGATTGACAGTAACAACTTCACCATTATGGGGAAATTTCAAACACTTGTGAATAGGAGAAGCAATAGCTTTCATGGAAGATAGCCAAGGATAGCCAAGCTTCACACGAAATTGTTCGGAAGATGGAATAATAGCAAAGTTCACATCAAGGGATTTGTTATGGACCTCAATAGGTAATGTAATAGAACCAATTGCAGGAGAAGAAAATGCATCAAATAGTTTCACAACCACATCTGTTTTGTCATAGATAACTTGATTCAATTGCAAAGTAAAAAGAAATTCTTCAATAATGACATTAACCATACAAGAAGGATCAATAGGCACTCCACGGCAAGGTGTGTTCTTGACTTTTGCAACTATATATAAAGGACCATCAGGTGCCCTGATAGTTTCACTAGAATCAAAGGTGATGGAAAGTTCTTTAGGGATTTTCTTCTGCTCTACAAAGTTAATCACATTCAGAGTCATGGACACAAGATCATCAGGTGAGACAGAGGAATCAGTAGTATCAATCGCATTAGAGGTATGAGAAGGTAATGGATCAGTGAAAATCTGAAGATTTTGGTTAGGAGGAGCTACAGATGTATTGCCTTTATCATTCACACCAGAAACAAAGATAGTATTATTATCAATCAAATCTTGAATTTTCCCCTTTAAAGCAAAACATTTTTCAGTATTATGCCCAGGTTGACGATGAAATTGACAAAAAGATTTGTTATCAAAATAGGGTGAATTAATCTTTGCAGGATCAATTTGCCTTATAGGAGGAAGAGTAAGCACATTTTGTTCCAATAACTTATTCATAATACTATGCAATGATTCATTCAAAGGAGTAAACTTTCTTTCTCTCTTGAAAAACTTAGAAATAGGAGACACACCTGATGCTGCATTCACATTGTTGTTGATGATGTTTTCATTGAATTTAATGGACTCTCTGTTCGGTTTAAACTTCCCAAATGGTTGTTGACTACTATCACCCTTATCACTCGGAGTCATAGGATGTGATTGTTCCATTTGACTCACAGTCAGTTGATAATTGTGAAGAGTTGCGCACAACTGTTGGAAAGAAGTAAACTCAGAAAACAGGAGTTTGTCTCGAATATCTTTTTGTAAATTAGAAATAAAGATTCTTTGAATATCATTGTCAGGCACTGGAAAAGAAATTTGAGCATACAAATGCTTATATCTACCAATGAAATCAATCACTTTTTCTTTAACACCTTGTTTACAATGCATTAAATCAATCAAAGTAACTTGAGGACTTATATTGTTTTGAAATTGTTGAATGAAAGCATTTGCAAGTTGTTCGAAAGAAGTAATAGAATAGGAAGGCAATGAGCAATACCATTGTAGGGCTTTGTCTCTTAATGTTCTAGTAAACAATTTTGCAAGCAACCTTTGGTCATAAGCAAAATCAGTACATATTGTTTGAAAGGTCTTAACATGTGTTAGAGGATCACCCTTACCATTATAAAGCTCCAAATGTGGAATTTCAACATGTTTAGGGGGAATAGCTCGAACAATGTCAAGAGAAAGTGGGCTCGCAACATCAAATGTGGGCACACTAAACTTAGATTGATTCATAGAGGCAATTTGTTGCTGTAAAGAAGAGACAGTTTGTGCAAGATTGTTAATGGTCGCTTCAGTCGAAGAGTTCATATTAGATGTGTTAGATTGTGATGGAGGTGTTATGTTATTGAAAGAAGGTAGAGAGTAAGGTGGTGGGACACTATGATAGTTAGTCATAGGAGATGATTGGATAGGAGGAACACTACAAGGAGGAATGGAATGATTAAACGAGTTGCCCCCTTGCATCATGTTCATTTGTGGTGATATAATAGGAACACTCATTGAAGGAATGAATGAAGAAGTTGGATTGAATGAAGGAAGAGGGTTAATTGAAGAAGAGGGATTGCCCCCATGACTGGTGATCATAGGAGGAATGTCTTGTATTGAAGTAGTCATTATGTTTGATGTAAAAGTAGGTATACTAGCAATAGGAGTTGTCAAAGGAATAGAATGATTGTCTTGAGTAGGAGGTTGTGTATAACCTAAGGTTTCGGCACAACTTTTCATAGGCATCACATTTGAATCCACAATGTGTGCAATACCATGCAAAATATCAATTCCATTCTTATCATTTTGAAGCATACATTTTAGACCCTCAATTAAAGGAAGAGCTTGACTATCAGGGTATTCTTGAGACATCCATTGTCGAAAATCATCAAATTGGTTATCCAATTTTGAAAGTTGTTCTACAGAAACCTCATGGAGAGCTTCTTCATCATTAAGAGGATTAGAGGAATTACCCATGTCCTCGTTAAAAAGACCATTCAAATTAGGTTCCATCTCCTCAGTAATTAAACCTTGGAAGGACTTAATTCTAAGGCTTCGTCTAACGGGAATAGTGTAAGTAGGACTTATTGTTGTAAAACTCATGCACTAGAGAGAGAGAAGATTTTGAATTTTAGAGGTAGCAAATTTCAGTAAAACCAGCCAATCTTCTAGATTTAAGCTGTCAAATACAATCAGGACAATCTCCCGAAATTTCGGAAAAAATGTCCAGGACCGTGGCGCTCGGGGTGCACACGGTCCTCGCAAATTTTTTCGAAATTTGCAGGGATGAAAGTTATGATGATTTTACAGCTAACCTGAAAAAATTGAGTGATTTTACGATCTGTAGATAGGCCAAATTAAAGTTGCAATCTCAAAATTTAACCCTACCCAGATTGTCAAAAAATGCAAAATTTGAATTTTGAAAAAGAGAGGGAAACTGAAATTTTGAATTTTATGATTTTAGAGGGAATGTTAAGAGCAATGCAAGTTTTGAAATTTGAAAATTGACTCAATTTCACGCAAAATTCAATTTTGAAAGCGGAAATCAAAGTTGTTGTAATTAAGCACTTAATTTCAAAAGTCACAAATTGCAAGAATTTGAATAAATCATTGAAATTTCGAATGAATGATAACACACTTTTCAGATTTAGGATAGTAAGAAACACAATTTTGACATGAATTTCAGTTTCAAAAATTTTTGAATGATTAGAAGCCTCAATCCAAGCAATCACTAGACCAACTTTGACTGTAATTTTGAAGGTGTTAAAATTGATAAAATTAGCCAAAATTCTGGATTTTAGCAGGAAAATACAGTAAGATCTCGCTCCCAAAATTTCGGAAAAAATGTCGGGGATGATGGCGCTCGGAGTGCACACGGTCCTCGCAACTTTTTTCCAAATTTTCAGGGATGAAAGATATTGTGATTTTATTGCGGAATCCAAAGTTACAGCCGATTTGGAGATGTTTTGATTAGTGAAATTATCAGTCAAAGGTTGAATCAAGAGGGTTTCAAAAATTAGGGTTTTGACACTTAACAACTTAATTTTCAAAATCAAAGCACAAATATGAATTGATAATTTGTAATAGAAGGGCAGATTTGAAACAAGCATTAACAATTAAACATTTCACAAGTTTAATTACTTAAAAAGAAAATTTAGGGTTTTTATGCAATTAACCTCTAAAATTTTGCAAAAGATCAAACATGGAAATGTAATCAAGGAATCCAATTTTCAGATCTAACTATGAATAATCAGAAAGGATGTTCACGTCGGGTTCACCAAAATGTAAAGCGGAAAAATCGAACCCTAGTCGTTCTCCCCTCCCCAACTCCGAGGAGGGAGAAGGGAGAGTCACTAGGGTTGATGGTTTTCACTTAGGAGAGACTTTACATTCAAAAGAGGGGTTGAAACCCACAAGATCCAATCCCACGCAATGCAAGATTGGATTCTATATGAGTTTCAAGGGTTAAGACAGCAAGGCTACCCTCTTTTGTAAAGAATGTAGATAGAATGATTAAGCTAGGAATGCATAGAAAGTGATAAAGATTCGCTTATAAACTGAGTTAGGGATATAGGATGAAGCTGTGGACCTGGAATTAGCAGTAAAATGTCGAGACAGCGCTGTCCTGCAAATTTGAGCAAAAGTTGACGGGACAATGGCGCCCGGCGTGCACACGGTCCTCCGAAAAATCCACGAAACGAAGGGGGATCTGTTCGTCTCTGCACAAGGATTCCAGATCTTCAATTTCAGCCACGTACCTGCAACCTACACACAGAAAAGCAAAGACGATTGGGGGGTTAGGGATTAGGGGTTTGCTCTTAGGTCAAACCCCGGTTTTGGAATTAACCAAGAAATGAGAAATGTTGTAAATGTAATGTAAAACAAGTACTAATACCTTGTTGTAAGGATGTTTGTATCCTTATGTGCAAAGGTATAGATGTTGTTGTTTGTTGTATGTTGTATGTTGTAGCATGTAATCTGTTGTAAGTGATCTCCTCTTCAATGGTTGAATCCTTGTCTTGAATGCAACACTTAGCCTTGAATGGAGACTTAGAATGATCAATTGCTTGAAGGAATGCTTGAATGCTTGAATGCTTGAATGTTTGAGTATCGTTTCCACGTCTTGTACACATATGTCCTTCCTTCCTCAAATGGGAGAGGAAATGTAGTTTTTATACTTGCCAATTAGGGTTGATAGACTGATTTTCCCGACCTTAGGCTGACCAGGAAAGATAATTTTCCAATTTGCAAACATAAAGGCCCGAAGTCCAATAGGAGACCGGGCCCAAAATAGGGCCAGGGACCAGGGCGTTGGGCGCCATGGTCCTGGGGGACCAGGGCACTGGGCGCCATGGTCCTGGGGGACCAGGGCACTGGGCGCTCTGGTCCCACCTCCTGGGATAGCAGGGTGCAAGGAGGATCAGGCCAGGGTGCTGGAAAAATGCAGTTTTTGGTGTCATGAGCAAGTTTCAGGGTCTCCATTCAGGTTTAGTGTTGCGTCGCCATCGTGAAGACCCAAATGTGGTCGAAATTGCAAGTGTCGCAATTTTAGGACGCTAAAAATCCTAAAACCATTGCATATCATTATCTCATTGTCTCATCAAAATCCAAACAACCATCATAATCATCATTTTATTATACATACATAACCGTCATGGCATTACATACATAAGGCATTACATCACCAACACATCATGCACACATATATAAACCTGCATATACATCATTAGCATCACATTCATAAAACATGCATATAGACATCCTGTAGGCATAAATCATCATCCAAACATACGTATAGGACTCATCTCATAAACACATACATAAAGAAAGTACAACTATTCCATCTAAGCATAAAATCATAAAATCATCATCTTGCATAAGCATCCATAGATGTCATCAAAATGCACATTAGCACAAAATATGGGATCTCCTTATATATCATATCATATCGCCACAAATATACATGTATCAGAGTACAATGATGTCCAAAATATCTGCTACCAAGAGCCATCTAAAATACAGTCCAAAATGATAAAATACATGCATACAAAATGCTCTCTCAGATGCCACTCTGACCAGATGCTACACCACCATCACCACCTGCTCCCCCACTAGTCCCCGCCCACCTGATCTATCTCTCCGTGGAGGACCCATCACACCACCACTGCTCTACATCCTATGAGACCGCTCTGATCTCGCCCACCGCATCTATGAATAGCTAAGTACTCATTGACTAGTTGGCATTGTTTGCTCATATAACCCCCACCAATAATCTATCTCCTCCTATGCTCATCGTATCCCCAGTAGGACCCTATGCTCCTACTCCTGCTCCCACCTGTACTCTCTCCTGCAAAGATGCACATCTCTCCATGGCCTCATCCCTCTCCTATAGCACCACAGTAAGCTCTAACTCTCATGCAAATAGTTGCACATCTCTAGTTGCCACCTCTGCCTCCAAATCCTCTACGCGAGTCTGCAAATATCCTATCATATGAACCCATAGATCTCCACCTATAGCTCCCTCCCCCATATCCATAGGTGCCTCCCCAATGGCTCCCTCTCCTATGGCTCCCTCCTTTGTATCCATAGGTGCCTGTCCCTCACCTGCATCCTTGCCACCTAATCTCATGCCTCCCTACATCAAAGGTCCCTGAGATAGCTGCAATGGCTGCCCACCTCTCCCTTTGTGTTGTAATTGACCACCACCCCCACCTCCACCTCTGAATCCACCACCTCCTTCAAAACCACCACCCCCTACTCCTCCTTCTCCATCCCCACCACCACCACCTCCATCACCACCATCCCCTCTCCCTCATCCACCTACTACTTCGCGACCTCCTCTCCTCCTCCATCTCTGTCCCCTCTCCTCCTCAAAATCTGGAATCGGCTCTACCGGATCTGATATTCAAGGAATCAGATGTGCCGCAATATACTGAGTGTACTCCTCAGACATCCTTGCATCTACCATCCTCAGCCGTATATCCCATGGTCTCGCCTGTAGCATCTAAAACTCTGCTAATGCTTGATCATATGGTAATAGTGGCCCCCATAGGTACCTCTCTCGGACCACCCTGACATACTCTCTAGATCCCCTAGGCAATCCCTGCCTCCGCCCAAACTGTCTCAACACTCTGCCCGGAAGTCATCTCTCCACATTGTAGGTTGTCCTACCAATGAGGAATCGAGTCATAAAATCATATGGAAACGCCTCCGCATCATCCTCCCATGGCTCACACTTAATGTACGGCCTCTAGATCACTGTATCCAAGTCATCTAGTGCCCGCCGCCACCACTCTAACTTCCCTAGGTGGGGTTGACTCATCATACCACCATACATATATACATATGGTTGGTCCACTACTCGAAATTGCAAACTGACTGGTCGAGTCATAGGTAGATGCTCCCATGCCCAGATATGCAGCAATGTGATACCGACTCCCATAGAGCCCCTCCCTCAGTATGCGACCTCGTGAAGACCCCGATATAGGTGCGATAGCATGCACGGTCCCCATGCAAATCGGGTCCCCTCTGTAATCATCTGCTCGATCACCTGCCCCCACCCAATGGCTAGTCCATGTGATCGTCTATCCGGACATAGTAGTCCCCCAACAATACTTGATAGCACTGCTAGTAATGGCTCATACAACGCGGCTATGTCCTCCCAGGCTATCGATCCATCATCAATATACACGTCCTCCTCAAAAAATCTCTACACTGCTAGGGTCCCCCACGCTTGGTCATAACTCACCAACTCTCCTCGGATAGGAATGTGCAAGATGCGCCATACATCCTCCAGAGTCACTATCATCTCTCCCTACGCTAAGTGAAATGTACATGTCTCACTATGCCACCTCTCTACCAATGCTATAATCAAACCGTGATTAATCTGAATCACGGGCTTATACATCACATCATACAGGCCTATTGCTGCAATGCAATCTACCTCGGTCTCTGTCAACTGATCGTGTAGCACATGTGTGGCGGGATGCCTCTCGCACAACTATAAGACACAAAGATCCTCCTACACAAGTGCATCAACCATCATCATCAGTTGTTTTGTTTCAAACTTTCTTAAGTTTAAACCTAGACTATCAACATATACTTTGATCAAGTATCTTTGGGTCCCAATAGGTAAGCAATCATGACACACCTAGACTTCAACATGCATTTATCCTAATGACCTAAGTCTCATCAGGGCTGCTATGGTTCAAAACAACTCTCACTTCATCTCTCCATCCATCCATCATTGGCATCGAGAGTTTTTTGTTCAAACAAACTAGGGCATCTATTTTCCTACACAAAAGCGCTATCTTACACACAATAGTGCTAATACCCTGACAAAAGCGCTCAATCAACTAGGCAATAGCGCTCAAACAACAATAGCACTATAATAACTACACAATAGTGCTACCTCTCCACAACAACGCTCAATCAACCACCCAATGGCGCTAAAACAGCTATTCAATAGTGCTAACCTTGACAAAGCGCTAAAACCACACGCAATAGCGCCATAGCGGCACAATAGCACTAATTAATTTAACAACAGTGTCAAAACACAGTTTTAGCGCTATTGTCTTGACTCAGCTTGGACCTAGCTAAAAACATATAAAAAATGCACAAAAATAAAAAATTCAAATTCACATATCATTGGTCCGTAGTCATCTGGCCGCTGGAATTGACGGACGCACTCTAATCGGTGCTCTACTATGGGAACCGACATCCTGACTGTTGCTTGCTCCTACAAAAAGTCAAAACCAGAGCTCAGATTTCACTATGGTCATGAATACAAATGAGCCTGTTTTCACCCCTTTCTCCCCATATAAACCCTTCGTCGTAACCCTATTTTTCCCCTGCTCACCGTCATGGTCCCCGTGAACTTCCTGAGCCTCCCATTTCTTCATCTTATCTCTGATTTCTTCTATTTTTCACCAGTGTTGCTAAAATCTTCTCTTCTACCACCCTGCCAATTTTCATTCTTTTTTGAGAGATCGCCTGATTTTTCAAAATTTTCCAGCCCATCTCTCTAGAGGGCATACCACCCACTAAATTAAAATTTTATGGGGCATATTTCTTCACACCTATGTTTCTTTCTTTGAAACGACGCGATAAACCGCACCGTCTCAAAGAAGGGCAAATGTAGTCACATAA